>NC_134575.1:57402990-57702990 GCF_050947875.1 Dermacentor variabilis
CATTAAATGCCATCTGTAAATAGACGCATGCTTCTTCCTTCCCGTAACGTCTTTGGTGGACGTGCGGGGTAATCACTTGCGCAAGACGGAGCTCCACAGCGGACGTAACCTGGCCGCCATGTCATCCGAAGGAGAGAGTTCAACCACGGCCCCGTCGTCGCCACCGATGGTCATCCTGGCCCAGCCTCGCGACCCTGGCCTGTTTTCCGGGATCGACAACGTTGACGTCCATGACTGGTTGCAGAATTACGAACGGGTCAGCGCGCACAACAGGCGGGATAACACGCTTATGCTGGCCCAATGGTGGCCCAAGAAAATGGTGCGGGTCTGGTTCGAAACACACGAAGAAGAGATTACGAGTTGGGACCAGTGCAAGCAGACGCTTAGAGATTTGTTCGGCAAGCCCGTCGGCCGCCAACGTGCTGCGAAGAAGGACCTTGGGACCAGTGTACAGACGTCCACTGAATCTTACGGACATCCAGGACATCCTCGCCCTTTGCCGCAAAGTGGATAACAATATGGCAGAGGCAGACAAGGTCAGCCACGTTTTAAAAAGCATCGCGCACGACGCGTTTAACCTGATTGTTTACAAGAACGTAACAACGGTCAATGAAATCAGTAACGAATGTCGCCGCTTTGAAGACGCTAACAGTCGCCGCATAGTTCAACACTTTACGCGTCTACCTAATACCGCAGCTTCACCGACATGCGAAGACGTTTGTCCGCCGGGTGAGCCCACATCCTGCGAGATCGTCGTACGTATCGTTCGGTGAGAAATCGGAGCAGAGTCTCCTGCCACGCCAGTGACGCAGTGCTTTGATGATTCCCGGCCGCTTGTGTCTCTCATTCAGTCAGTAATTCGCCAAGAACTTGCCAGTGTGGGCCTTCCGTCCATCTGCTCCGCCAGCCGTCCTGACTTTGCTTCGTCTGCTGCCATATCCGAGCTATCGCAACCCGGCGGTATGGCGCACACATGACGATAGACCCATCTGCTTTAACTGTGGACGTGTGGGCCACATCTCTCGCAACTGTCGAAGTTCCTGGCCATCCCACTCTCGACCAAGCTTTCCCGCCTACCGCCGCTCCCCACTGAATCCTCGCCCGCCATGACTCTCCACCGAGGTTGAAGACGCTTCTGACAACGCTCGAGCCACCGCGACCAGCCACTCGCCATCACCACATAGTCGCCGCTACCGTTCGCCCCAGCTGCGTCGCTCTCCGTCCCGAGCTTACCATCGCCGCTCTCCGACGGAAAACTAACTGGGGCAGCTCCTGGAGGTGACGCTGCTCTAGAGCCCCGGCCTGAACTTCCTCTGCTGACCCTGCCTACTAATCGGAACCTTCTGGACGTGGACGTGGATGGTTTGCTCGTTACAGAACTCATCGACACTGGAGCCCAAATTTCCATCATGAGTGCGCAGCTTCTAACGCGCTTGAAGAAAGTACTTACTCCTGCTCCGACTCGACTGCTCCAGGTCGCCGACGGTGGAACTCCGGCTGTACTTGGAATGTGTACTGCTCGTGTCAGTGTCGCCGGTCGCCACACGCCCGTTTCGTTTAGCGTGCTCGAACGTTGCCCTCACAATACCTTACAATATCTCACAATATTATCCTCGGACTCGACTTTTTGGCCTCCCATTCTGCTCTGATTGACTGTTCCGCCGGCGTTGTACAACTTGACCTACCACTACCTGTCCCCGTTGACCTTCCTGCTCTCTCACAATGTCTCCTTCCCGCACACTATCGTTTCTGTTGCGTACATTCAGACATGTCTTCCCATCCTAAATTTCGGACATTGCCAACAAATACTTCCTCGAGGCATGTCTCTGGCCACGTTGTCACCGACGCACGAGTGCCACATTTCCGCTCGAATTGTTGCGCCGTCTTCGACCAATGCTCATTCTGCGCCTTCTGCATCAGCCACGACCGACGACTTTACAAAGGTGATTGCACCAGACCTCTCAACCCAACAAGCCGCAGAGCTCCATGGCCTCCTCAAATCCTACTCCGACATTTTCGACCTGAACGATCGCCCTTTGTGTCAAACTACGGTCGTGAAGCATCGTATAAATACCGGCGATGCAGCACCTGTGCGCCGACGCCCACACCGGGTGTCGCCTTCTGAGCGACAAGTTATCGAGAGCGAGGTTGACAAGATGCTTGCCAAAGGGATTATTGAACACTCTTCCAGCCCGTGGGCGTCCCCTGTTGTCGTCAAAAAGAAGGATAACAGCTGGCGATTCTGCGTTGACTATCGTCATCTAAACCCGATCACCAAGAAAGATGTATATCCACTTCCCCGCATGGACGATGCTCTTGATTGTCTTCATGGTGCCACTTATTTTTCATCAATAGACCTTCGCTCTGGATATTGGAGAAATGCCGTGGATGGAATGGACAGTGAAAATACCGCATTCGTCACACCAGATGGCCTATATCAGTTCCGGGTAATGCCTTTTGGCTTGTGCAATCCCCCTGCGACCTTTGAACGGATGATGGACAGGCTCTTACGTGGTTTGAAATGGTCCATCTGTTTGTGGTACTTGGATGACGTCATCGTATTCTCTTCAACTTTTGCGACGCATCTTGAAAAACTTGCATCTGTTCTTTCGGTTTTTTGCACCGCTGGCTTACAGCTCAACTCGGCCAAGTACAACTTCGGTCACAGCCAAACAACCATGCTCGGACACCTCGTCGATTCGTCAGGCATTCGCTCCGACCCCACTAAAGTTCATGCTGTGCAGAATTTCCCCGTACCAACTGATGCCAAAGATGTTCGCAGCTTTATTAGCTTTGCTCGTACTTCCAGAGGTTCATGGGAAATTTCGCCCCATGTTGCCCGTCCCCTAACTGACCTCCTGAAGAAAGACGTTCCTTTCTGTTGGGGCTCTAAACAGGCGTCTGCTTTCTCGCAGCTCATCTTTCTCGCCTTTCATCATCTCGCAGCTTTCTCGCCTCTTATCTCCCGCAGAGCGCAATTACTCGATTACTGAGCGCGAGTGTCTCGCCCTCATTTGGGTGGTGGACAAGTTCCGACCCTACATATATGGTCGACCATTTACAGTTACAACCGACCACCACGCCCTTTGCTGGCTTTCCTCCCTCAAGAATCCCACCTGACGTCTCGGTCGCTGGGCCTTACGGCTACAGGAATACACATACACTGTGTTCTACAAGTCGGGTCGTCTACATCAGGACGCCGACTGCCTGTCTTGTCATCCCGTCGATGTACCGGACGGTTTATTGGATGTGGCACTGATCTGCGTTGTTTCGCTCTCAGCCTTGCAAGACATTGGCGCTGAACAACGACGCAATGAGTCGTTACGCCCCATTATCGAACGCCTGCTCTCTGATCTGTCTGACCCATCCCTTCACATGTTCGTACTACAAAATGGCATCCTGTATCGCCGCAACATGCACCCCGACGGGCCCGAGCTCCTAACCGTCATTCCGTCTCATCTGCGAGAGATTGTACTGCAGCAACTGCACGACGTTGCCACCGCTGGACACCTTGGTGTCCCGGGGACCTATGACCGAATTCGGTGACGGTTTTTCTGGCCCCGTCTCAACTACTCCGTCCGGCGCTATGTTGCCGCGTGTGAGTCGTGCCAACGCCGGAAAATACCAGCTCTGCCCTCACGCCGGACTGCTGCAGCCTGTGGGTATACCGGCCGACCCTTTTTATTCGCATGGGCGTCGATCTTCTCGGACCATTCCCCATATCAAATGACGGAAATAGGTGTATTGCCGTGGCTACGGAATATACAACTCGCTATGCTATTACTAGAGCCCTACCGACCAGCTGTGCCACAGACGTCGCTGATTTCTTGCTTCACGACGTTATCTTGCATCACTGTGGACCTCGTCAACTTCTCACCGATCATGGCAGATACTTTCTTGCCATAGGCGACCTACTTCAATCTTGTGCTACTAAACACAAACATACTACTGCTTACCATCCTCAAACTAACGGTCTTACCGGACGCCTTAACCGCACATTAAATGACATGTTAGCAATGTATGTTTCCTCCAATCATCGCGACTGGGACATTGCTCTACCATTTGCCAGGTTCGCCTATAATTCCTCGCGCACCGACACAACTGGATATTCACCCTTCTATCTCCTCTTCGGTCGTGAGCCGACTTTGCCTTTCGAGACTCTCCTTTCGACCACACACGACTCGCCGACAGAGTACACTCGGCATGTCATAGCAACAGCGACCCAAGCACGCCAGATTACCCGCATTCGTCTTTCTGCTTCACAGACACAACAGAAGTGCCATTACGACCTGCGCCATCACGACGTGTACTACGAGCCAGGTGTTCTTGTGCTAGTTTGGTATCCAACTCGGCGTGATGGTCTTTCGGAGAAATTCTTCTCGCGGTAATATGGCCCTTACCGCATCCTTCGCCAGGTGACCTCTGTCACATATGAAGTGTCTCCGCTGGATGCCACGGTGCCTTCACCTCTCTCTTACATCATCCAGGTCAGCCGCCTCAAACCCTACCTTTCTCAGACCGAAGAGCCGCACCAATAAGGTGCTTTTTTCCGACGGGGGTGATCTCATAGTCGGGAATGTGGGAAAAGGAGGACGATGATGGTGGCCTTGGAGACGACAAAGAAGAGTGTAGCATTATCGCTGCTCTACGCTTGCTGGCTCAGCCATTAAAAGCCATCTTTAAATAGACGCACGCTTCTTCCTTCCCGCAACAATATAAATAAAGAACAATAGTGGTCCTAAGATAAATCCTTGAGGGACGCCAATGTTAGTGGTTTGTTCTCCGAAATAGGCATTAGACACAGACACAATCTGAACTCTGACAAGTAACTTTTTTAATAGAACGCAGGACCACAAACACCGATAGCCTCAAGTTAAGCAAAAAGGATATGGTTTAAGCAGTCTAATGCATCTGTTAGATCAATGAAAACTGAACATGCAAAAAGACCATCGTCAATTATTTTTTATTGGGCAATTAGATGTACGAGTGCCAAATCTGTGTAGTATCCATTACGAAAGCCAAATTGGCATGAAGAGAGAATATTAAGAGATATTTGGCCAGACGGAATGCGATTAATTTCTCCAGAACTTTGCCGAAAAAATCTGAAATACAAATAGAGCAGTAGTTATGTATTATAGGTGTGTGACCCTTTATTAGAACTGGAATGACTTTATCGCGCTTAAGCTCGTTAGGAAATACACCAGTCTTGAATATCGAATTAGTAATATAAGATATGGCATCAGAAATTAGGTGGGCAATCATTTTAATGGTAGCAGGTAGGACTTCATCTATTCCCGCACTGGTAGGTCTTATGTGACATATAAGGTTATATATTTCTTTTGGCATTGTGGGGCTAATAAAAATAAGTGAGACGACTAAGTTGAGTTACTTGTGAATGAGAGGGTGTGCCATTATCAAAAATTACGAGCTGAAGGTGTTCGCTATTGGGATAGAGGAGTTACACGCTAAGCTATTGTATATAATTTTTGATAGCAGTTCTGGTTTAGAATTCCTGTGTAGAAAGGAGTTGACGATGTTCCATTTAAATTTGCTGTTATTTCTGGCTTGTAAGATTTTCTGTTCAAGATATAATCGTTTTGCCGTTTTTAACTGGCTGTTCATAGAGTGACGTAACTTTTTATATCGGGCAAATAATTTGGTATTAAAAGGCTGGTTGTTACTTTTTTTGTGGTGGTTATCGCGTTTGCACAAAGCCGCTAATAAATTTTTAGACATCCATGGACTGTGAGAGAATGCAATGGTTTTCTTACATTTCATTTCACACGTAAATTTATGAATGAGTGATATAATTACAGTAAGAAATTTATAAAATGCTTTTTGAGGATTCATAAAAGTTTTAATTTCAGAGCAGTGTATATTAGCAATGGCAGTTATGAAGCTCCCTTTGTCCAGAACGTATTTAGAGTGTGGAAGAGGGCAAGGACTGAAGTTATATTTAAAACGTAGAAGCGATGGCTAATGATCTCTTATGTCAATATCAAGAACTTTCATCTCTGGTGAAGTTATTAAGTTAGAGAGGGAATTGATCAATTAGCGTCTCTGTACCATTAGGAACCTGTCGTGTAGGAACATCAATTAAGCATCCATATCCGTAGCTTTGTAGTATACTGGTGTAAAAAGTAACTGTTGGTGATGTGCCATTGAGTAGGTTAATGTTTATATCACCCATTATAATGACATTTTTATTTTCTAGTGAAAGGGTATGTAAAGTATGATCAATATTTTGAAAAAAGTCATCTACTGATGATGAAGGGGAACGCTAAATGCAACAAAATATGAAATCTCTGTGATCATTAGAGGGAGAACAATTAACCATTTCAATCTCCTCAGATTCGCAATTAGTGATGGGTAAGTGTAGATCATGTCGTCTGTGATAAGTAAGATCAGGAGAGATATACATTGCTGCACCACCATGGCTGCTAGTTATTATTTTACAATATTCTGAATTGTAGTTGAGGAAGCAATAAATATTTTTGTCCTTGTCTGATAACCCAGTTTCAGTCAAGGCAATAATGAGAATGAGCTAGAAGATGATAAAAGCAAATGATCAATCTCATCAAAGTGTTTGCGAAGACTTCTAGCATTGAAATGAATGACGGAATGAAATCCAGTTATGAGTTAACTTGATTAGGTTCCAGGAAAGATGTCATTATTGATATGATAAGTGGTGAGACAATGAACACTGGTTGCTATGCTATTAGTCTATTCTACTCAAGTCGGAGTGATCACGGATGTGCAAAATCTGCGGTTAGTAGTCTTTCTAGCCTTGATTTGACAGTTGTCAGTCCAAAGAAACGTCCACTTCTTTTCTTTCTTCAGTTTTAGGGCTTTGAAAAACAGGGCCTTGTTACATGGGGTCATGTGATTGTTTACGAAGATAGGCGCGTTAGAAATGCTAGAGAAGCCAAGATCACTCACACAAAGGTTGGGCTTACGTGCTTTACTGATGGTCAGATTTCTTAGGTTGAAAGCAGATACGTGCAATGTTTTTTTTTGTCAGTGGACCGATTAGGCACGCGATGAAAAATGTCGAGATCATTAGGCGATATGGCGACATCCAGCTTTCTCCCCTACCATTTCCATGACTGCGACGCAGTCCTCCCCTTTTGAACAGGGAACGCCCTTGATTGGAAGTATAGGGGGAAATGTTAGGCGACATACCAGACGCGGGCCCCATGAACATGGACAAAGGGGGCTTTCCCGCGGCTACGGGTTCGGTAACGTATTCATAGGCTTGTTTGTAGATTGTGTGCGCTTCTTCCTGTTCATCCCAGGCTTGTTACAGGTGGTCACCTTGCTCGAAGAGTGCTGGTGTTTGCCAGAATGTGTTTCGCATAGTTGCGGGGTGGTTCCGATTACTCGACACCATGATATGTGGTTCTGCTGGAGGGGTCACACGGGACCAGCTGAGCTGAATGCTGACGTGGAACTGTGTTTCTTCAGGATGTAGAGATTCATGACGCGCTATATAGTTGAAGACAGCTATCGGCCAAATTGAAAGATGATTAGAGGTCAACAGAAGAGGAAGCGGTGCGCATATATAACAGGCGTGGCAATGTAATAACGCTGCTTAATCGCTTCTTCATTATGTATATTTTAAATCCCAATATATCTTATTGTCGTCATCATCCCTGCCGTACTACAGATGCTCATTATGATGACAATGGCAAAACAGACGCGTGACAACTGCATATGGCAACCGTGAGGCGACAGACAGTGTGATGACTATGGTTTAACGACGACGGCATGGTGACGGTCGCATAACACAAATAAAATTAGAACGATAGACTGACTCCCAGGACACCAGGCTCAAGCTAGAAGACAACTTGGTTTACTGAGTTGGCATAAAATGTTGCATAGATAAACCCCAAATTATTGAAGTTGAAATGTAATGCCAATGACAATTAGAAACGATTTAAAAGTTCCACAGTGGTGGGCGTAATCAAAGCAGTTTCAGATATTTCTTCAATAACAGCTGGTTGTTGCCTTTGCACACTGCACCATAAATGCCCGCGGGCAGCAAAGCAACAAAAGGAGCAATTCTCAGTGTTTGCGCACAACTGCACGTAGCGCATCTCAGAGATCTCGTGCGGACTTCCTGGCGGTACCGACAGATGGCGCAGGCTATCTAGAGGGAACTGCAAGCGAGGTGCCCAGCATCTGTGCATGGTCCATAAACAGTGGCACGCCACCACAAAATCACAGAATCTACACCAAGGACTTCAAGCAGACTTCGCGGCGGTGGCCTAGATGACGCAGGCTGTCCACAGGAAAGCAGGAGAGAAGAGTTTAGCTGCACTACACAACACACAAATGAGACGTTTCAGCGACAGCAATATAGCGTGTCGCTACAATTCTTCGCTGATAATATCATTAAGGTGGACAATCACCAGGAAACGGGATCTGTGAAATTTTTGCAGTCTTTGACGGATTTTGTAAGTAAGCGCCAATGAGTATAGAGTTGATAGTAGTCTAGGAGTTCTATGTTTCATATCTATATTTTCTTGATGATCATAATGATTTATTTAACGAGAATTGAAAGCAAGAGTATGATTTACAAAAAGCTGTAAAATACTGTACATAGTGATGAGCGCAAACCACAGGTCATTGTATCAATACGTCAAGTGCCGGCACAACACCTATCTTTCACTTCGCTGCTTAGCCAAATCAGGCATCGATCCCCTGAGGAAATGTGAAGATTCCGCCTTTCATACACTTTATTCCTAATTATTGTAGTAAACATCGTTGTCATGGGTTCTAATAAAGTAGAAAAAGCATCATTAATTGTTACAATACATATTACACGCAAAGAGTGCGAAAGCATTTTGCAATTTAAACAATATAAATTTAATAAAGTTTATTTTAAGAAATGATGGCTTGAAGCAATAATTGCCATGCCACTCTACAACAATGCAGAAGCTATGAGCCCGAAACATGAACGAATGAATTGGATCGCTCCAAACGACGATGAAAATGTGGTGATATACATCCCTATCGGCCACCATTGTTTAATTGCGGCCGCTCATTGGCATATACCATGCGGCCGGCGGCACCACAAATTATGACCCCTAATATCTGCAATGATGGCCCAGCGCCACATTATCGCCTCAAGTTAGCGTTAAGAAAAGCTGTCTACGAACTGACATCGGGACTAATTCATATCGCCAGCATGAGTTCGCGGAATTGTAAGAGTAGCGCCAGCACATCTGCGCGTGAGCGCTGTATTTTTTCTAAGCATTCAAGTCACAATATTGGTGCCAAATCCAATGACGAATTTTGAAGAATTTGGAGAGTGCAGCTCCAAAATCACGTTTTTTGATCTTGATGAAAATGCAGAAGGCTTTTTCGCAGTGCTTCGTTTTAGCGACGCGACTTTTTTGTTTTATTGCGTTACTAATTATATGCTTACTCGAGGCGCATTTCTGCCATCACCGTGGGTTTGCGCGGAACCTCACCGCCGTCAGGTTCGGTACGAAGCCCAAGAGAGATAAAATCGTCACCGCGCGCCGTATGCTCTATGTGCGAGTGAAAGCGTGCGAAGGGGAGTCAGCGATGGTGGCTCAACGTCGCACACGCAGGGCACTGTGTTTTTGTGGCTTCGTTTGCGTTCGTGCCAGATGCAGTACGAAGATCAATTCGCTTGCTTGTGCTGCAGCGCTTCTTCGCTACTGCGTTCTGACAGCGAGTTTCCAGAGTGATCGGGTCATATATGTTCACATTTGCTTGTGCGCGCATGATACCATGCTTGTTAATTTGTTAATTTGTTGAGTTAGTATGCCTATGTTTAGACGTGTACATGACCAATAAGCTGTCATCCTTATTTCGTATAAATGTCTGCTAACTTACTATCACAATCTATGCTTCGCCTTTCGGGCGAAACTGCGACTCTCTTTTTTAATCAGGAACTCTCAACGACCTATCAGAGGACCCGCCGGGTGCATGTTGTCGACCAGGCAGCGGGAATGAGTTGCAATAATAATAATAATAATAATAATAATAATAATAATAATAATAATAATAAAGCCGTTCCAGCCTGCTGTCACTCATCGTGGCTTCCCCTGTCATCGGGCCGTATCATCACAGAGGTAGTGCTGCATAAAGCAGTTAGATAGAACTGCACGCGGGGAAGCCCAGCCCGCTAATAAATTGCAGCTGTATTGTTCCAGCTTCGTACAGTAGGGGGCACTAATATTTTTTGATGCGAGACAACGATAGTATGAAAACCATCTTTCGCATACCTGACTAACTCAAGCAAGCTAGGTGACTGTTTGTCACCGCCCCGTTTTAAAGTGAATATCATTAAATGATCGGCAGCAGCAACACAGCACTCCGATGCTCCGGACAACCGCGACGGAGGCTGTACTCGAAGAGGCTGGATCGTTTAGTAATCGCCGTCTAGGGAATGTCAGCTTGCGATAGGGGTATCTGGTGGGCAATTTCACAAGGTTTAATTTCCTCAAAACGTGCACCAATAGAAGCTGGAGGGGGAGGCATGAATAAGAAGAAAAGCACATCTGTTGTGGGCCGTCTTAGCGCTGAGCTTGAGAATCACCCCAAGACGCCTTCTTTCGGAACATATGAACAGGTAAGCGCTATTAGAGACTGGGCGCATAATGCATAACACAAACAAGTGATGGCCAGGCGTCGCCGACAAGATAGAACAGGGTAGAGCCATTGTGATGGCTGTGTTCTTGCCGGACATTTCCTCGTTTTTGGTTTAATAATTGCAGGAAAATCAGCTAGAATTTGGTCAAGTGGGGAAATTTTGAGAGAGAGAGAGAGAGAGAGAGAGAGCACTTTATTTGCACCCGTCACGGAGTATGGACTGCAGACGGGTACCTTCCCAAACCCGTATATCCTACACAAATGGCATCCTGAGGTGCGCTCTTACAAATGCAAAAACTGTGAAGGCATAGCGACAATAAACTACATGCTCTGGGCTTGACCAGCACTAAACGGTCTACATGGAAATAAAGATTCATGAGAATCCTCCCTCCGTAACCAGGAAGAATAAGCCCAAAAACAAGTCATCGGTCAAGCCCAGGCCGCCACCTGAAGCCAACTAATTCCGGCCGGCGTCTAGTGGGGAGGTAGACGGTGAAAGGGGTAACTGCGTCTCACCCCGATCGCCCATACGCCCTAATGGGAAATTTCACGAAACTTGTCTTCTTCCTGCTGATATGACAGAAGAGAACACACCATTGACAGAAAGGGCTGAACTCTGAAAAGGTGACACGCACGAACATCCACGACAACTGTTGCGTACTCAAGATAGCCGGTATTGGTGATTTCTTGATTTTTACTAAGAACCGTCAAAACCAGCGATGGCTGCGGCGCAGTGCACGGTTACAAGTTAGGGACCGTTGATCGTATGTCAAAATCTGCGAGAGATTGGCCGCTTGGAGTTGCTATGTCAATTGCCTTAAGTGGAGGTCCTGTAGGCAGGCACGGAGTAGGCTAACCTGTGTTCGCGTGTGTAGAAGACACTGCTTACCGCGATGAGATGAATGAGGTAGCAAAGGAGTCATGAATAAAAGTAGGACTAGTTAGATTGATTTCATACAGCGTGCAAACAGCGCCAACAAAGAGCAGGAATAAGATGGACAATTCGTCTTTTTGTGTGTGTTCTCGCTTTGTCTCCTCGTAATACAGAGAAGGCGGTTGTAGACACGACAGCTGATACTTGTCTGGGTGAATTGGCCTGGTTGCCCACCAGCATAACAAGCTGTAGATATTTATTGTACTAATTTTAAATAGTAATAAAACGCCTTCTAATTTTAAGGCAGAAGCCTTAGATCTCTCGGTTCAAGATTGCATTGTGAGGTACATAAAAACGGAGCCAGCCGGGACAGGGAAACAGCAGCGCTGGAGAATGGTTCTGAGAAAAATCGACGGAGCGCAGTCGGAGAGTAGAGGGAAATCTCAGCGGCGGTGCTTGTGGGCGTAGAGGGAAAGGGGAATGGCGTCGCTGGGGAGGAAGACGGAATTTTCAGCGGTTGCGGCCGTACATAAAACGTTCTGCAAAGGGCGACAGCCAAGCCCCCTTAATAAAGCCAAAGGTAGCGGCATGGTTTTACCTTGCTGCCGCCGCTATTGCGAGGACCATGCGAGAGGCAGGAGAGAAAGCCTGCATCTCCCAATTGGTTAAGTGCCGTCACGTGTTATTTTTCGCACCCTTTTCTCCATTCCTCGTTTTCCCGTCTCGTTGTACTCGCCACCATGAGAGTTGGCAGCCCACTTTTCGCGGCCGGGCATTGGCAACGGATCTCGCATGTTTTTGCTAAGTTTTGTGGCTCCCCGCGTCGTCGAAGAACTTTTTTTGTTCAGTCTTATCTTACAGATTGATTTTAGGAGTACTTGAGGCGCAAACGTGTACGAACGAAGGTTTTGTCTTTGTTGACGCGCTACGGAGCTAAGGCATGGGTAAGCTTACGCATAGATGCTATTCACGGCGCCGTTCAGATTATTTTTCCTGATTGCGCTATCGTCAAAAGGTGTACAACTCTATGGAGTACGTAGGCTGTGTTCTGTCATATGTCGCGCTGGAAACGCAACAGGTGTTATTGTTATAGTACTGAAAGTGAGTAGCTTTGTCAGTGTATGCTTTTGTTAGGGGATGTAAAGAAATTTTGCGAGGACAAGCTGTTCATGACGTAGTGTAGATGATTTTGACTAGTGTGAGTAGGCTTTCTGCCCTTCGCCATCTCGGCAGAAAAAAGTGGTGCAGGAGTTTCTTGGCTCATGTTGACTTGGAACTGTGCAATAAAAGGGGGAAAGTGCTCATTGATGGAAACCATTTCCGTGTGCAATTTTCGTCCTTGCATATGGTTACATTACAAGTGAGGTACAGGTTCTATTGCGATATTTGCGATTGAGAGCCAACGGCACCAGTTTGTCATAAAAGCGTAGGACAAGTTTCACTGCATAAAAAGATGCCAGCCTCGTGACGAAACGACGAAAATAGTTGACATGCTCTGCATTGATCACGCACGTTTCTACATGAGGATCACATTATTCAGGAGAAGATGGTGTGCTGTGTGTTAGGTGATAATGCTACTAAGACAAATAAGTCATCAAGATGCACAAGCTCGACAGGCGGCAGTCGATTGGG
Source organism: Dermacentor variabilis (assembly GCF_050947875.1). Lineage (NCBI taxonomy): Eukaryota > Metazoa > Arthropoda > Arachnida > Ixodida > Ixodidae > Dermacentor > Dermacentor variabilis. The sequence continues at coordinate 57,416,123 of NC_134575.1, forward strand.
TACATGCAAGTAGACATGTGCACACTTCGAGCAGCGCAAACAAATCAAAGTTGTTGAATCGGCAGCTACATAGTGCTCCGCACTCGCAAACGCATCACTTCTCGCGTGTACCGGCGAAACCTTGACTTCTTCGCAGCCCTTTGACGCCGGGGAAGTGTCTTTAGAAAGACAAATAAAGAATCTGATCAATGCAATAGAACTACCTCGCGTATTGCCTTGGTTTGTTCAAGCCGCGACAGTGTGTTGTTTGCAGGTACTCTAGTCGCGGACGACATGAGACTCATAAAGCTTTGGCAGGTACATGCTCATTGTGCACATCATGTATGCATTATCGGCGAGAGAAGGAGTTGTGATTTTTGTGCTAGTACTCGACACTAAAGGGTATGTGTTCACTAAACTTGCCTCAAGAGACTTCCAACTGGAAGCAGGCAGCCAACCCGAATCGGCAAAACAAGTGGGTAGTGACTCGTCAAAAAAGCACGAAAATTTCCAGCTTCTGCCCGTTTCATAGCGTTCAATCAACGTTCCTAGCACAACATAAAAAACTTAAATACGGTAAATAGCTATGCGCAAATACCCAACAACAATTTTTAATGTTTCACCTCGTGCAACTCTTAAAAGCATATGGGCGGCCCCGCACTGTAAGACCAAACTGCGAGGGCGAGCGGCGTGAGAAAAAGCGAGAAGTCAGGAGGCCAAGAGGAGGAGAGGCCGGGTGGGGAGGAATGTCGCTACCTTTAGATTTATTGAAAAGGCTTAACGACAGCACGCTCATGGCACGCTCCCCGCGTTCATTTTACGTCCCCGCGTGGGCTCAGAGCTTCATTCCACATCGCTGTGGGTGAGGACGCACCAAGCCCTAGTCCCGGGCGGAGAAGAACGAGAAAGTACGCCTGGTCGGTAGGGGCAAGGTCACCTAGATATATCGCTCATCGTAGCAGTCTTCGGGAGGAAGCAGCTATGGGTGAAACGGCGGCGGCTGCCCAACGAGAGCAACGCGTGGCCCTAATGTGGCGAAGATGTTCTGGGAGTGTAAATTTGGTAGAGAGAGAGGCTGCTACCGCACGAGCAAGACAAACCGCAAAGTTCAGCAGCAGGTCAACAGAACGGTCATCAAGGCTTTCGCCTTCACATTCTTAGAAAGTTCTAAGCACCCCTAACTTTTTTTAAGTTATACCCACCTTGGTAGATAATTCACGTGTGGCGACAGAATTGAGTTTATTTTGTAGGGCTTTAAAATGTTTCTGTAAAGAGACGCTAGACATTGAGCTAACCAATGATAGGGACATATCCAGCATTTTCCACTGGCTTAAGGATATATTTGAGGATACACCTTTAATATATACGTTTTTGAGCTTGGCATCAGAAATTATATACAACCTTATGAAGATGGCAGTAGAATGGCAAGCATAAATGACTACTCTATGGTACTTAAAGTTGGCTGCGAAGCCAGGAAGCCTAGGAAAGATATTCGAAAAGAAGTTGTTTCTATTTGCATGTCTAACTAGGTACTCAGCGCAGCTGCATGTTTTATTGATTACAATACAATGCTGCAGATGTTGCCACATTGTGAAAAATTTTCTTTTACATAATTCCGGTCATGTCAGTGGTCACTGCAAATGTTCATACTGAGAGAGCTTGCCATGATCTATAGCATTCACATCACTGTTTGGTTGACGTTTCCGCCACTTTACTCTCTCAATTTTCAGCGTTGTTCGCCGAAATATTAAGATGCAGGCGAAGAGTGCAGTGAGCAAAGCACTACATCAAGTGCTCTTCCGAGTGCGCACTTAGCATCAAACCACACGTATTCAGTGAGGTCTATTTAACCTTCTTTGGTAAGCACAGATTTTGCCGAGGAAAGATCTGCTGCTTCAAAGGGAGCAAGGAATGATAAAGAAGGAAAGTAAACTTCGTAAAAGCCATTGTAAATTGCTTAAGGAAGGAAGGACTAGGTGTGCGTTATGCTGACACAATTATGACACATGTCCTCATTGTTTAAATGTATATGTGTTTTTATAAACACAATATCTTTGAAGAATACTCATCAGATTACGATTAAAATTACAAAACTTATAGAACAATTTAATGTCCATATTCTGAATGATGTGGTATAAAAATTATTTATTTTCTGTTCGCGAGAAGTGGTAATATATTGAATTTGACTTTTTACTACTCACGGCAAGTGTGAACAAGAGTGTTTTCTTTTACTATGCCTGCACAAACCATACTTGAATGTTTCATTCAAAGACCGGCAATATTTTAAATGTACCTAACAATATAAAGGGTTGCCCTCTCAATAATTTTCCGAAAAAAGTAGATTGAAATCTAAAACTTCCTATCTAGTTCATCAGATTCTAAATGAAAGTATAAAAAGTTACTTGTCGGGGTACGTACTGAGATTTAAGCTCAAGGACACTCCTATCCAGCGCTCAGTTTCAGGACCCGTGTTCCCAAAGCGCCCTTCCATGTAAATTCTCTATTCTCTTTCACGGAAGCATCATATGCTGATGCTCGATACATCAATAGCGAAAGCGACAAGGTAATGACCGGTCAGACTGCGCAAAGCTTCGGGAAATCTACCTCATTTAACCACGCAAAATAATGCTACAATATAATGGTTACATCAAGGTGACATATATATTTATCCGACTATCCCGCCTGAGCAAAAGTGATCCACGGAATCTTCAATGGTTTCAACTAGCTCTATTGAAATACAGGCTTAAAGGAATGGAGCGTGTCTGTCCCTATGTAAACCTCTCTGTCTATCTCTCTCCTTATATATATATATATATATATATATATATATATATATATATATATATATATGCTCACATGGTGAACAGGGATATTTGCCATGCAAATGCAATGCGCCAACGTTTCCCATCAGTTCCTTAGAGGCGGTAAGAATGAAACGCAATTATATGGAAATAATTATACGTATTTCATGAATGCTCAAACGGGGCAATGGGATAAGCCAATGATTTGTAATGTTTTTCACAAGGAGAATGCTTAAATACCACGCAATATGGCTTGTGCTGAGACATTCATATTGGCAAAAAGTTTATCGGTAATGCACTTTAATCAAGAAAACGTTTGCGTTTTTGTTTTTGCATTTGTCGAAGGCTTTCGATTCCTCACAGTCAAACAAAAGTTGAACTGACAGGCATATTCTGTAATAATGTCATAGTTATTTGTCATTTATGGGTATGCAGTGTTCAAATATTATTTACAGCATCAGCAGCGTAATAGTTGTATAAAATTATGCACTTTAACAGTTCAAGCTGCCCACGCAACAGTTCTTGTTTATTTGGAGCTCATACACTATACCACGTAGTTATTGTTTTATGAAACACTTTCTTTTGAAAGTTATTATCAAATATAGGACCCAGCCGGCAATAAAACGTGTTACGAAATGCAGTGGCAACTAACTTAACACTTTCTAAAAAGCGTATGTGCCTCTAACACTTAGACGAAAAATAAACTTAAATAACGAGGCATCTTATTTTTGCAAAAATGGGAAGACACTTCTGCAGAAAGTGGCGCTAGCCGTGAAATTTCTGCTAGGCACACATGACTTAAGTTCACCTTGGCTTCAGCTTCCCGATTAAAAAATACGTCCCATTGTAAGCAATTAAGCAGGTATTGAGTATCATTCATTTAATTATCGTAATTATTGTAGAAAGCTTTCTTCCAGGTTATATTCTCCTAGCTACGCAGTTTCAACTACAGAAACGACATGGGCCTAGCTACAGTTTCTTTTAAAAGAAAGTGTTGCTCCCAAAAAATACAGCCGGTATTTGACCGTTTTCCTTATGTAAATTAGGAGTGGAATTACTACTGTCCAATATTGCCGTAGCAAAGTACTTAAGTAAGAAGGAATTGTAGCGACTTATAAACAATACTTTATCTTCGCAGCCAATAAATTAATTTGAAAATCGACAGAATACTTAATACTGTATGCAAAATAGTGAATTTGTAAGTCATTGAGGATATTAGTAACCATGCTATGCAGCTTAGGCAAGAGATGATATCTGAGAAAGTAAGACACATCAAGCAGTTAGCACGAATAGTACCTTGACTGACCCATTTGTAAAATTATTTCGTTAAAGATAAGGTACGGACGATCAGGCGGTAGAAAAAGTTGGTTCCCACCTCCCCACGCGGACAAGCCTGTCAATACTAGCGAGTAAAAGCCAAGATAAACTCACATTTGCTGATGTTGACGGCGAGAGCAGTTCACAAAGATTCATACTGATAGTCGCTAAGCATCTTAAATACGTTTGGAGTCAGCGCATTAGAATATCAAGGTTGACATTTTTCTAAGTGTCGTAATGTATTGGTTACTCTGACAATAAACAACAGTTTATAACAATAAGAAAATGAAAGCGACACTCCGCAGAGTCAGTCGCACTAAAAATATGACCTTAGACGTTTTTACTACGGTCTTTACTGCAATTAAGCCCACATCGACGCACTTAATTAGGACACAATGAAGACACTGCCTGTCATTTAAATGACGTGCTTTGAAAATTATATTTGCAGCTCAAGTTTTATGGTGCTTAATGTGATAAGCAATACCAGGTTGATAATGACATCGTTAGAAATTGTCACCAATAAGGACATTTTTTTTATTTTTTATTTACAATACTGCTACTCTCATTTGAGAGCGTGGCAGTTGGGCAATACAGTGTACATGTATATGAGTACGCATTTAGGCAGAACAGTTAATTGAAAAAAGGAAGAAAAAAGAAAACAATTGCCCATGGATGGTAATATAAGAATGAAGCTGAGTTTAGAAACAAAAATGCAAGTTTTCACATGACAGTAATTAACATGATACTGGCAGTTAAGAACACGTATGTAACTATTTATACATAAAATAGGAGCGAACTGAACGACAACACTTAACGCGCGAAGAAATTTTAAAGTTGTGTGAAGGGATACGCTTAAAACATACACTTTGAGAGCGAGAAGACACGAATGGAAAAAATAAACAATCTAGGCAAGCAATCAGCAGGAAATGGCAGTTACAACAATTATCTTAGGACTAGCAGTAGTACAGTAATGAAAATTTATTTTGGGAACACAGTGTACCCTATGTCCACATAACGACAATTAACCAAAAATGGAAAAAGAAAAGTGGGAAGTCGAAAGCAACACAATGCAAAATTTGTGACGGTGACAGGTGCGATGATAAATTGTTTTGTTTACGCACTGCAGCTTCCACTTGTGAAGTAAATTCGGACAACGAATCGATGGCGGTTATAACAGGATCAAGTCAGTTCCATTCAGCAATTGTAAGGGGGAAGAATGAATACTTAAACGTGTCATTGTTGCATGTGCATTCTGTTAAAGTGTGCGAATGTTTGTTACGTGTTTTTCGAGCCTCAGAAAATGAAATTTACCTGGACACATCTATCTTATAGTTATATTTAGAAGCTGAAACAAGAACTTCAGGCGAGCGTGTTTTGCCCTGGTAGATAGCATTTGCAATCCAGACTGCGTTATAAGATTAGTCGGTGAGTCAGTGCGTTTATATTTGTTGTGAATGAACCTTATAGCCTTTCTTTGTTCTGCCTCTAATATTGTTATGTTAGTTGTTGTATGAGGAAACCAGTCTGTGTTTGCATATTCGAGCACCGGCCTAACGAATGTTGTGTAGGCCGGGTGCTTCGTTGATGTCGTAGAGAGCGCTAGGCTTCTTTTCAGCAAGAATAGTTTGCGTAATGCTCCTGCCGTGACATTCGAAATATGTCTATCCCACCTGAGGTCTCAGGTTAATGTAACTCCCAGGTATTTATGTTATTCAACTTTAGTTAGTGGTATGCTGTCAATCTCATATGTAAAGTTAGATGATCTTGTTTTCCTTGTTACGGTCATGACCACAGACTTTTTTACGTTAACTGACATCTGCCAATTGGAGCACCAAATAGCTAGAGTATTGAGGGATGTATTAAGTGCGATGTTGTCGTTATAATTAGTGATTTGGCTATAAATAACCCAGTCGTCGGCGAACAGTCTTATATTACAACCAATGTTAGCTGCGATATCATTAATATAGATTAGGAAGAGTAATGGCCCAAGAACTGAGCCATGGGGAACTACGGAAGTAACGGTGACAGTATTAGATAGCATTTTTCCGTAGGTTACAAATTGTGCACGATTGGCTAAAAATCATTTTGTCCAGGCTTAAAGGAGCCCTTTCCAAACAACGCTTTCAACTTTAGCGATTAATTTGTTATGGCATACACAATCAAATGCCTTAGATAGATCAAGTAAAATCATGTCAGTCTGGCCGCGGTGATTGATAGTATATGCAAGATCGTGGACTTGTTCTGTTAGTTGGGTTACTGTTGATAAACCACTGCGAAAACGATGTTGGTAGGGAGAGGAGAAGCCAATGCTCTCTAGAAAAAACGTTATGTGCTTTAAGATTATGTGCTATAGAATCTCACAGCTTGTACTAGTTGATGAAATGGGTCTCAAATTTGAAATTTATGCTGTGTCGCCTGATTTATGGATAGGTATTATCTTTGCAATTTTTCAGTCGTTCGGTAGTTGAAGTCGTGAGTGATTTACGAAATATTATGCCGAGGTATCTACTGCAACATTCCGCATACCTTTTCAGAAAGTCGTTAGTTATGTTGTCAGGACCGCTGCTTTTTTAGGGTCAAGATTAAGCAGAAGATTAAATATGCCAGCGTCCGTAATGTCTAATTCGCCAATGTTTACGCTCTGTCTCGTTTGAATCGGGGGAATAATGTTATTGTCTGTAGTAAATACTGATTGAAAAAAAAATGTTATAAGCGTTGGCTTTCGCAGTTTCTTCCTCTGGGCTTAAGTGGGACGCTTCTCTATCATTGGTGCGAAAGTGCCTCCAGAACCTTCGGGGATTATTAGTAAGAAAGCTCGGTAACGTTACATTAAAATAATAATCTTTTGCTCGTTTGGCTGCAAGCTTGAATTCCGGGATGGCACTAGGAAGTTTCGTCACCCTGGATTCGTCTCCTCCTTTATTTTTATTGTTCTAAGCAATCTTTTCAGACGGCGCTTTGCCTGAAATACTTCTCGGGTTATCCAGGGAATATTTTTCGGCGGCCGCTTGGTTGCAGTGGGTACGTAGTTCGTGACGCAGTAGAGGACGATAGATTTGAACATAAGCCAAAGGGAACGTACGTCAACAGAGGCATTGGAACCCATTTGGGAAAAAGGCTGGAACTCGTGGTCAAGGTATGTTAGTATGCTGTTGTCATCAGCGCTTTGGAAGTCGGTTACTATGGACACAGGAAAGTCGGTAGTAATATCAACGAGTGGTAACACGCATACGTGTACGTGATTATCTGATATGCCACGAATTACGTCAGTTCGTACATGGTTAATATCGAAATGATGGCTGATAAATATTAGGTCAAGAATGCTTTGAGTAGTTCCCAAAAAACGCGTTGGACGGGAAACAACCTGATGAATATTCAAGGTTAACATGAGATCAAATAGTGCATCCGAGGTTGCTGACGAGTAGTGCATGTCATTCCAATTGATGTCAGAAAGATTAAAATCACCCATAAGGGCGATGCGTGAACCATGGGCGTGACGTTGCATGTAGTCGTGAATGGCACTGATACACTCGTCACCCGAGTTCGGGCTCCGATAAACACTCCCTAAAACAACGTTTCTACCTTCGCAAAGCAATTTACAAAATGCCGCCTCAGCGTCTTTTACCTCAGGCAGAACGAAAAAAGTAAAACATTTTTTATTAATAACGCCACTCCCCCACCACGTGTGGGACGGTCTTTTCGGATAACGGAATAATTTGGCGGCGCGAACTCTTGATTAAGAATGTCAGACGTGAGCCACGTTTCTGGTATAGCTGCTACATCAGGCTCATAATCAATTAACAAGTTCTCAAGAGCCTGAGGTTTGTTGACGAGTCTTCTAGCATTTACAGTGAAAAGTGTTAGATCGCCGATTTTGCGCCTCGGCGAGTTACAACTCCGCTTTTGTCTTTTCCGATGATGTTCGTTGCTTTGCCGGCACGGCGATTTTCTGACCCTCTTTCTGAATCGTTTTTTTCAAGCGGCACTTTGTCATCCTGCTCGTTGCTCCAAACATACGGGCGATTGTTAATGTATAGTTTGTCGAAAACAAGCGAAACCTTTTGATGATTTTGCCGGTTTACCTTCGCGCTGTTCCAAAGTTTTCTTCTGATGTCCCGCACGCGTTTTGGAAAGCCTTCTGCAATAGAGAGTTGAGTGTCCTTAATTTTGTACCCCCTTTTCAGTATTGTATACTTATCTCTTGAATCTAGTAATTTGAAGATTACAGGCCGAATCTTGTTAGGTTCTGCTCTCTCTATCCTATGTACGCGTTCGATGGCTACTGCTTTTAATTCCAGAGGGCCTTCAATAACGTCTTTATTCACTGTGCGTTCCAGTGTCAAGGGTGTCTCTCCAGTGGCTTCTCGTAGTCCGTATATTATCAAATTAGAGCGTCTGCTACGATTGTATAGATCATCGATTTTATTTTGTAGTGATATTATTACCGAATTCATGCTTGCTATTTGCTCGTGACAAGAATCAATTTTTTGTGCTAGGCTTGTCAACATGTTCAACTTCTTATCGATTTTAGCTAGATAATTTTTCTTAATGTCTTTAATACCTATGGCTATTTCGTTTAATTGTTGACTTATTTCGGGGACGGGATTAGTTTCGACATCTCCGCTAAGTAATAGAAGCTTTAGCATAAGCACAACATGTTCAAACACGATACTACACAGCCTTGGGCACGGCAGCACTAACAAGAATCGGTCACTAGAGCGGATACATTTTCTGTATCGCTTTCTCACCTGAAGAGTTAAGACAAACGCATTATTAGGTGGCTGCATTCCTCGACTGCTGTCGTGTCTTATGAGCTCGGCTTCCGTGTGAATGGCTTTTATAGGCGGGCTGTAGGGTGTCGCTGAGCATTGATTGTGCGCCCAGCGATCTGCTCAGGTTGCCGACGAACGGTGCAGCAAAGAATCCCATGACTTTATTAGCGTGACATCCGGCACGTGGCAGCTGGTCACATTGAAGATCTTCGTTCTCCCGATCATTCTTGATGGTTCAAGGCCAGGACTGGCGTGAAGCAGCAGTCCGAGAAAAAGCTGAAGAATGAAGACAAAAGGATTATTAAGTGGTTGCATTCCTTGCGTGCTTTCGTGCCCAATCTTAAATTACTCATAACAAAATGAGGCGAGAATTTAAGTAAAGTTGAATTTGTGATTTATCTGAGTGCCATTTTTAGTATCACGAACGGATGCGACTATTTGGCATGAAGTTGTGGTAAAGGTCATTAGGGGCAAGTTATCCTGACGTGCACCTTAACTTAGCCAGCAGCCTTCAGCTTTCTTAGCTCACCTTCCTCTTCATTTAGAGTGCTTAGAATACATACATCGCACGCAACAAAAGATTTTCAGGCTTGGAGTGGTGCCTGACAAAGGGGAAAAATGCCGAGATTCGGTGGGCTGTATTAGTCCAGGTACAGCCAAACTAGGCAAGCCCCTAAGCTTTAACATTGACACTACCTCAAAAGAACAGGAATCGGCTTCTCTGGTGCTATATTCAGCCACTACCCACCCCATGACATCTAGTCATTGAGGACCTTACGAGAAGCAGCATATGAGTGCGGTTAAAGATTAATATGCATAAGACAAAGATAGCCTACAAAGGGAAAAACAGCTCAGGGTCGCCAGTCAGCCTCTAGAGTGTGTAAAGGAGTACGATTAGGTAGGTTAATTACTCACAGACGACCTCGATCATGAGAAGGAAATTTACAAAAGAACAAAAATGGTTTGCAGTGGCATTCGGCAGACATTGTCAGATCCTGACTAGAAGGTTACCACTACCATGGAAAACAAACGTGTACACGCAGTGCATTCTACTGGCATTAATATATGGGGCAGAAACTTGGAGGTTGACAAGGAAGCACGAGAGCAAGTTAAGAACTTTGCCAAGGGCGCTGGAACGAAAAATATTAGACGTAACGTCAAGACACAGGAAAAGAGCGGTGTAGATCAGAAAGCTAACGGGCAAACCGGATATTCTAGTAAGAAAAAAAAAATGGAGCAGGATAGGCCATTTATTGCGTACGGTGGATAATTGGTTGGCCATTAGAGTTAAGGAATCCGTGCCCAGAGAAGTGAAGCGCAGTCAAGGACGACAAGCCTAGGTGAATTTATGAAATTAGGAAGTCTGCAGGCGCAATTTGGAATCGGTTGGTGCAGGACAGGCGCAATTGGAGATCGCAGGGAGAGAGGCCTTCGTCCTGAAGTAGCCATAATTGGTATGATGATGATGATGATGAGGATGATGATGATGATTATCTTAGGTTCTTTGAGTGGCCTTTCTAACGAAGACTGCGGTTTCGAAAAATACCGAGCACCACGCCTCAAAATCAAATTTTGTATGAGGTGCAAATTATCTGTCGCTTGCAAGCTGGAAAGTGTCGCCTTGTGCAAGACTTTAAAAAAACTCAAGGCTGTTCGGTTGGAAATATATGCATATCGGCATGCGTCGTGTGACGCACTAACATGCGCTAATCTTATGGTTGTCAGTGGCTGTATCTGTTTGAAAGGACTGTATGCATGCCATTGATCAGCAGCGACCTTCAAGTTGCCACTTACGGGTATCTTCTTCGATGTTGAAGAATCGATAGTCTGTGCGCCCAGTAGACAGCGGAGCCGGATTAGGAGCAAAAGTGAAGTGTATCAGCTAACGACTCGTTGGTTGCACCTACGAGAATTTACTAGAAGTTGCACGTCAGGCGCTTTAGAAGCTTTCAAGCTCGTGTAATAGGAGTGTTCCTAATGATAGATGACCTGTTTGACAATAGGTGGAAAGGTATCGACTTCTGCGTCCGGCCGATCTGGTGTGTCCAGTGTCGAAGCATCCGATGAGTGGTAGGGAACAAAGGCGCCATAACGTATTGCCAAATGTAGTTAGCTGCGGTGAAGGACGGCGTTGGGCAATTTCAGGTGTGGGTGCCGTGCAATACATCATATTCAGTGCACTTACGTCTGGTTGGCCCCTGATCTACTCCATGGTCCCGCTGCATGAGTAATATATGCGACCATCCGGCGGTGTCGAAGCTACTAGAGACGCCAACTAGATCACTACTGGCTGGCTGCTTCTGTAAGCGTGGATGCCATGATGCAAAACAAATACCTGAAACAATCTATTTTGGCAAGCAGCTTGTAGAAATGGCAGTACGCTTACTCATAATCCCTGAATAGTACGTGACATCGAGCATTATGCCAATCGAACTTGTGTAGCAGAAACAAAACACAAGGCAGAGTTCTTTCCGATGCGCAGCCAGCAGCGTATGGTAACGAGTGAATAAAAAAGGAACGCGTCTCCGGCTCACTATCAAAACTGGCCTCGATTTCGTTTACCTCGAGTTTCCTAAGTCTCGCTTGAAAATAGTTTCTTTATTTTAGAAGCCGACTGCTGAATTTGAGGTGCAGGAATAAAGTACATATGCAGCTTTTCTGGACACGCACCAACTAGCGCCCCAAGCTGCCCCGGCACAAAGCTAGCGAATTTTCGATGGAACGAGCGAGTTTTTCGCGAATCACTGAAGCTGTAGGTGAATTATTGAAGAACACAGGTGACAGATAGGTTCTGAAAGACAATCTACACGAGCCAAACGCAGTGACCATGATGTCGCAAGCAATTATTTTGATCCCAGAGTGGTTAAAGATTTAGCAATTGCACCCTATGGAAACGACGAAAATTTGTACTCAATTTTCGAGACAGAGACAATAGCTGTGATAAAACCACGGCTGCGATCATAACAGCCGCTACAGGGTAGGTAGTCTGTAGACTCAGCTTTCTATTGATGGATATCTCACCTAGCTACACAAAGGAGTTTTTGGAAAGACAATCACGAGGTCGCGGGATCGAATTCCGGCCACGGCGGCCGCATTTCGATGGGGGCGAAATGCGAAAACACCCGTGTGCTTAGATTTAGGTGCACGTTAAAGAACCCAAGGTGGTCGAAATTTCCGGAGTCCTCCACTACGGCGTGCCTCATAATCAGAAAGTTGTTTCGGCACGTAAAACCCCCTAATATAATGTAAAGACAATCGTGCACGTTCACGTGGTATATATAAGAACCCGAGCATACCACAGGCGGTACCGTTGCACGCATTAGGCGACTCGTTTAATCCCTCACACCTATCCCTCTGTATCATGCTGGCACTGGTTAGATACCGCGCTACGTGATGTTTTCTTTAACTTCACGTAGGATGGAGTTAGACAGTCTCCCACCAAATGGCCGAAACACAAACTCAAGATTTGGTTTCAGTTTTAATTTCTTTCGGAGTGCTCTTCAAATATTATATTTTCTACCTTTACTTCGTAAAACCTAAGTACGGGTGGCTTATTTGTAAGTCATTGCTTTTATTATCTGCTTTTATTCCTTGGACAACATAATAACAAGAATGCCCGTGTCTGTGTTACGTTAAAAAATTATCTTGCCTTGTAGCATGTGTAGAGCCAACCACAGTTTAGTCCCGTTTGTTAGGCTGCCACCAGAGTGTGGCGCAGCCTGTGACATGTGTGTGCGTATATATGTTTGGGCCCAAAAAATAGTGGGCTACCTTTTCGCCTCAGCAAGCGGCGTGTTTCGGTGCGTCTCCGCGTGCCCGTGGCCCCGCGGCACTAACCATGTGACATGGTATCAGAAGTGAACGGATAAGACCCCCTTGCCTTAGCCCTCACTAAGATAGGAAGACACGAACTGTACGGCGTAAACTTCCAGCCACTGGCACCGTTCGACTTCGCGAACCCGCCAACACGGGCGACATGGTTCAGCAGCTGCAGACACTACGCAGCGGTTTCAGTACTGATACAAGCGCCGGTAGACATGCAGGTACGCTCGCTTCATACCAAGACGTTGCCACCCGCTTCACTGAGCACTTCGTGCACCTGGCAAACAGGGAAAACGCGTTGCCCCAGAACCCCACCGAGCACTCCCACGAGGTCAATCTTTGGGTGCTTGAGAATAAAAACTAGCACATCAGGGACGTCCGAGGGACGTTTCTACGGTAATAGCTCACCCCCCCCACCCCCCCACCCCCCCTTCCCGAAAGAAGAAAAGCTTGCGAATAGGGGCACCATAAGATCAAATACTACGGTGCTTGTTGATCGGGTTCAAGATGACGTCAGCGTTTCATTCATCTTTCCTTTCCGAGAAAAAATGTTCAAGTTTCATTTATTTATATAATAATGCTGGGCGTAGTCAGGCAAAAAAGAGAAAGTATTTCATTGGAAGGTGCCTGAGCATTTTGTGTAATTACGTATGACAATGACAGCAAGAAGACAAGATTACAAGAGAATGTAATTCGAAAACAAGTTCAGTTATAATTTCAGGGTAGTAAAAGGGAAGTACCTGCACGGTATAGATGTGAAGGGGGCAGGTAATGAACAAGCTGAAATAAAAGCAGTCTCGTAGGTTTGTAGTAAGCTGGATAGGCTATTCATCATCATCATCATCATCGTCATTATCATCATCAGCCTGGTTGCGCCCACTGCAGGGCAAAGGCCTCTCCCATGCTTCTCCAACAACCCCGGTCATGTACTAATTGTGGGGATAGGCTATTAGCTTCTTAGCAACAGAATAAGGTTGCTCCTGAAGGCACAAAGTCTTGTGGGCAAGTCGACCAGTTGACTCTCATAGCTTAGAAATCCCGCAAAGGGCGCGATGAGGCCACGACAACACACCACTGTACGCCAACAAATAAAGAAAACTGTTTTAAAGGGAAGCTTTTTTTGCTTCTTGCTTCAACTTTTTCGTAGGTGCTGTTGTTGTCTTGGACAGAGGGTCGGAAGGAGGTTTAGAGCGTTCGTATATATGGAAGGAAAGTGTAAATGTGGAAATGGGGCCCCAGAAACTCGTTTGGACCTTTCCATCGCGTAACATGTGCACAGTGCCCTCTGGAGCTCCATGGGCTTCGTCACATTAGCCTCTTGACAGCTGTTATTATCCGTGACCCCCCAAAAGGATTGCATAATTGCATCGCTTGCATCGCTTACCATTATCCTAATATGTAAGTTCTGAAGAGAGGTAGATAAAATAGTGGAGAGGGGGCAGGGAGGAGGGGGCATAGAATGGGGTAGAAGAGGTGTATTCGCGAAAAGAGTAAATAGTCTTGCAATCCTTCATTCGCAGTTCTCACGCAGGGGGGAAGGACGGGGCAGGAAAAAGTTGACGTGAGAAGATACGAGACGGTACTACGATGGACCCAACAGCAGTTGCGGGCAAACTGAAGGCACGGTACTGTACGTTTATGCTATTTGTCAAAAATAAACACAGTGCAAATCTGAAAGGTGCGCAATTGACGCAGAGCGTGCAAACGCAATGGTGCAATACATCACCGTGGGGTATAGGAGACACTAGAGAAGCGGTCAAACGCCAAATAAACACTTCTGTGCCCGCCGCGGGTACTTGAGGCTATGACATTGCTCGAGATCCAGGGTCCGATCCCTGCCGCCTGAGCCGGATACCTACGGCAGAGGAATATAAAAACGGTCCTGCACTTTGATTTGTGAGCATGTTAAAGAATTCCAGGGTATCAAAGTAAATTCGGAGTAGCCCATTGCGGCGTGCCTCATAATACGATTCTGGTTTTGCACGTAGAGCCCCATGATTATGCTAACACGTCTGCCGCACTGCCATGTGCCATGTGAAGGAATGGCAATGCTGAACCCTCTCATTGGTTACAAACAATGGCGTACAACAACGCGTCCAGCAAACACAGCTCGCTCTATGTTGTGTACTACGCAGAGAAACTGCAGTAGTGCTCGCAAGGTAACATTTGCCATCAACTCACTACTCTCCTATTACACTATACGCAGAAGAGATTATACATTTGCAGTCAGGATTACCGCTAAGCATCGTCAATCAATACAAACAACACAGAAAGCTTCGTTTTCATCGATCAGCACAGCGCGAGAAATCTGCATAACTTTTTAGATTGTGATTTATATGCTTAAGAAAGGCGCTTATTATAGCAGTGTTTTCATTCGCAGTGTGCAAAGGAGCTGCCGTGTCAACGGTAGAATTGATTTTAAAGGCTTCAATGCCATGACCATTACTTCACCGCCAACTTCTGTGGGATCGTAGTCGTCAAAATGGGATACAAGTGACAGGGAAATCATGAGTTTGACGAACTAGAAGAAGGCAGATATTTGTGCAAGACCTAAAAAAAATACTTTTTGAGCAGAGTGGTCACGAACCGTGCTATGGTTTCAACGTCCATTAAAAATCACCCAAAATATCAATAAAGGCCGAGAAAAATATGAGAATCTTGGGAAATGTTAAGCCACTGGAAATCTCAGGATAGCAGTAGCTGAAACATAAACGATGACCTAAACTAAAAAAATAATATAAAGTTTACAGGGCGGCCAAATTTCGGTACAAATAAATTGGTTGCTGAAACAGTTCAGCTGAAAAGCGATGGTGCGAAATAAGGCAATTAGGTCGGCAATTGTTCAAGAGAGGTCAAGGAGATCTCGTGGCCGACGCCAACGCCAGGCAGCTGTCAGACGACTGCGCGTATAAGCGAGATGTCGGGCCGTCAGTCGTTAAAGTATGGTTCGGGTCTGAAATTTTGAACGTGGACTTCATAGCAATAATTGCAATGCACTCTGTGGTGTCACTCTTCGACGGCTTGTACCGATTCTCACACAATGAGGATGGCAGCAAATTCACTCACCTGCCGACTGTCACTTTCCTCGAACTGCCAACATTCCTTAACCATTGTAGTTGCCTAGTGGCTACAGTGTTCGATTACTAATCACGAGGTCGTGGGACCAAACCCCAGCCACGGCAGCCGTATTTTGATGGGTCTGAAATACCAAAACACCCGTGTACTCAGGTTTAGGCGAATGTTAAGGAACCCCAGGTGGTGCAAGTTATTCCTTGATCCCCCACTACACCGTGCTTCGTAATCATACCGTGGTTTTCGCAAGCAAGACCCCCTAAATTATTATTTAACATTCCTTAATGATGTCCTTGGCAGTAACACAACTCTTGAATACAAGTAAATGTCACGAGTTGTACGCGAGGTCTTGAGTACGTGGGTAGCCTTTACGGCATCCGGAATCTGCTAGCCTACATTGCAGCTATATTATAAAGGCAGAAGGGAAACATGGTAGACAATATGAAGGATCCCGCATATATTAGTGCGCAAAAACTTTAAATAGCTGTCTTCCTTCACGCACGTGGATAACTGTGACAGGAGACTACTTTGGGAACTAACTGAAAGTACTATACAGAGTGTTGTTTTAGCTACAAAAAATCTGAAAGATTAAAAAAAAGATAAATCACGGTAACGTTATGTTTACCAATCGAGTGTACGCTTCGGCATCCTCTAGATACAGAGAACATTCCGCAATTACGTGCTTAATTAGCAAAGTTATGGTAACTAACTTTATAAATATCAACAACAGGCGGCTTCATCAAATGAGTACTTTGGGGCCCGTCTTCGACACTACTTATCCCAACGATTAAAATTTGAATAGCGGATTTCCTGTGGGAGCAGCAGTTCCCCTTGGCAGACTACTTGAAACGGAAACTGCCTGGAAAAAGAGCGTCTGTGTCGTCGATGTCGCCCCCCCCCCTCACTTTTCGTAACGTCTCCGATTCCCGTCAGTCCCACCCGAGGACAGCTTGCATTAGCTCCTTGCTATGTGCGGCATTGGCGTAACGCTTCGATGCTTAGCGCTTCGACTACGCGGAATTATGTGTTTCGCCGTCACCTTTTTATATCTGGATGTTGGATGTTGGAAAATCCTATCGGAACAGACAATCGTGTTCTCGCTAAGTATAAAACAGGAGTAATCGTCGACAGCTCATCGTGGACTCGATTGCCATCTAAATAGGTCGCGAAGCATGAAACGAAAAGCGTGCACAAACCTATCGCCAAGGATATCAGTTAGTGGTGCACGATTGAAGCGTGACTAGGTGAGGGGGGAACGAACACTGAAACTAGAAAAGCTATGTCAAAAAAAATTTTCCTAAAACTCTAATCAGAATAGTGGCATGCGGGTAAATTTTCTGTTTAAGGTGTTTTTCCTGAAATAAAAGAACAAGTGTTAATTTTTTTTCAATTTCACAATTAATTAGGTATTTCTTGGCGACCCCCACCAACCAGTGATTCTGGCGCAAGACTTCGCAAGGCTGTGCAAGCCAGCTATCGTGTCGTGCGCATAGAGGTTCATAGAACAGTCGTGGGGAATGGCGTTGCCCACTTGAACGCGGCGGTTTCCTCCAAGTTTCTTTTATTGTTATTGCCTTGGGTGCTTGCTTAAAGTGTGGCGTACCCTTCAATTTAAATTTTGTGCGACCTCGCGCACTCCATTGGTTGGCGGAAGGTGTGAGTGCAGGTTTTTCGTTGTCGTGCAAGTTGTTCACGCTGCGGCATCCGACGAGTTTGTCTCGTCTTGATGGCTAATGCAGAACGCTCCGCTATGAAACGTCGCGCTATGGTCGATTACTCTCTATAACACAGGCTTCGAGTGTCCCACGAGCAGCAAAATTAGTAAGTCGAGTAAATTTATATGATAACGCGGGGTAATGTTTTGTTGCGTGATAACTGTTGGATATGAATACATGGTGTCAAAAGAATTACGAAGGATTCTGTGAAAAGGATTCGCACAGGTTGCTATGCATTATGTTGTACTTGTAATTATCCATTCAATCCCTAATCCCTATTGTTACCAAATTATTTAGAAGCTGATTCGCAATATTTAACATTGCTACGGAACAGTATTTGCGATGACGAAGAGGCGTGCAGTGTGAAGACGACGACGGCGATTGGAGGCTAGCGCGGGCTGTTGTCTCTTGGCCAAGTGCGGCGTATTTCCTTCTAAATATACATGTATATAAACTTTCGTCTGCGTCTTCCTACATAACATATCTGGTGGAGGTGGACGTTCCCTGTACCTCGTCACGGAGCTTCGCAGTGGACGGTACGTCGAGCCTTACTTCATGGCTCACGGCGACGACAACTCGACTCCGCCGGCTCCGACACCTGCTGCCACTTCGATGACCTACATCACTATCCCCGCTCCCAGTGATCCTAGCGTATTCTCGGGAAAATATGGGAAATACGTTGATGACTGGATCAGCCTGTACGAACACGTCAGCCGCAATTATCGGTGGGACCCTACCATCATGCTAGCCAACGTAGTCTTTTGCCTCGGTGGCGCGCCTCCAGTTTGGTTTCGAACGCACGAAGATGAGCACACCAGTTGAGATTCGCATAAGCAAAAGCTCCGAGACTTGTTCCGCAACCCCTACGGTCAACAACTTGCTGCGCAGAAAGCGTCATCCGGCCGTGTGCTGACGACAACAGAGCCCTACGTCACGCACATTCAGGACGTCTTGTCTCTGTAGCGCAAAGTTGACGCACACATGCCTGAGTCAGACAAGGTTTCCCATATCCCCAAAGGCATTACCGATGGCGCCTTGAACTTGCTAGTTTTCAACAACTTGCGACGGTGGATGCAGTTATAAAGTTATGTTACCAGGATCGTCCGGCGTGAGATAGGCGCCGGCTATCTGGCTGCCTTCGACTCCAGCTCTTCCAACGCACCTCTAGTCACGGTTTCCCTGATCCAGGCAGTTGTCCGCCAGGAATTGGCAAACATGGGTCTTCACACCATCTGCTCAGCTCATCACCATCATTCCCTCTCGGCTTCTTCTATTCTGCCCCCTCCTGCATCTTATTACACACCATGTTTCCGAAACCAATCTGAATGGCGCACTGCTGACGACAAGCCCTTTTTGTTTCCCTGCCGTTGAATAGGGCACATTTTTAGACACTGTCGCAGTCGCTGGAGTTGCCCGACTCGGTCAACTTTTACTGCCTAATCTCGCCTCCCAGGTGGTCCTTCTCGTCCCTGTGCCGCAGGTTCCGATAATGCCGCCACTGATTCTCCTGCGCCGAACCGCCCCTATTCTCGTTCGCATTCGCCCCAACGACGAGAATCTCGCTCTCCCGAGCCGCGTCACTCCTATTCGCCAACTCCTTTCGGACCCCGCTACCAGGCGGAAAACTAGACGATGCAGTGCCTCGAAGTGACGCTGCATTGCTCTCTAGGCCGCCATATCCTCTACTGACCTTGCCCACTCATCTGAGCGTTCTTGACGTGCAAGTCGACGGTGTATCTTTGTCGGCACTTATAGCCACTGGGGCGCATTTGTCGGTAATGAGCGCTGACCTTCGCATCCAGCTGAAAAATAATCACGCCCACCACGACGCTTGTTGTTCGTGTCGCCGACGGTGGAACAGCCCAGCAATTGGTGTGTGTGTCACCCCCGTCTACTTCACCGATCGCTCCAATGTCGTGTTTTACAGTCATTACCGATAGTCCCCACGACATCATCCTTGGCTTAGACTTCCTATCTGCACATTCTACTCTCATCGATCGTTCTGCCAGTACTCTCCGCCTTGCCCTGTCTGTTCTGTATCCCACTAAACTACACCCTAGTCGGCTTGCCACCTTCGGCACTGACTTACGTTGATTTAGTGTCATCCCCACCAGTTCCCGAAGGTCACTACATCGCGGGTCCTATGCAAGACGTCCTCCTTACACAAGGGATCACAGTACTTCATGCAGTTTTATCTATTACGGCGAATTGCGTCTGCCTGCCAGTGGTCGATTTTGCTTGACTACACAAGTGCAGCCACGCGGCATGTCTCTGGCACAGCTTTACAAATTCGAGGATGACTCAGTAACATATATTGTAGTAGACGAATATTCAGCCGATCCTCCTCTGCCATCGCAGTCGGGAACTTGTACCATCGCCGACTTAAAGAAAATAAATGCGCCCTATATGCCACCTTAGCATGAGCGTGAGCTCTACCACGTTCTGTTTTCCTACCACAATATTTTTGACTTTAACGATCGTCCTTTGGCTGACACTACAGCTGTTATACATCGGATTATTACCGGCGATGCCCCTCCTATTAATCGCCACCCGTATCGAGTGCCACCGGCTGAGCGTCAAGTTATTTACGACGAAATTATCAAAATGCTTGCCAAGAACATTATTGAACCTTCATGTAGTCCATGGGCGTCACCTGTTGTACTGGTAAAAAAGAAGGATGGCTCATTGCGCTTTCGCGTGGATTATCGGCACCTTAACCAAAAAGGACGTGTATCCCCGGCCTCGGATTGATGACGCCCTTGACTGCCTCCATGGTGCTCGCTGTTTCTCCTCTATTGACCTTCGCGGCGGCTACTGGGAGATGTCAGTGGACAATCCCGACAGCGAGAAGATTGTTTTTGTCACACCCGACGTTCTTTATCAATTCAAAGTGATGCCGTTTGGTCTATGTAACACTCCTGCCACTTTTGAACACATGATGGACTCCCTTCTTCACGGTTTCAAATGATCCACGTGCCTGTGCTACTTGGACGAGGTTATAGTGTTTTCCCCAAAGTTTGCTACACACCTCGAGCGCCTCTCACAATTGTGGACGTTTTTCGTCGAGCCGGTCTGCAACTCAACGCATCGAAGTGTCAATTCGGCCATCGCCAGATTACCGTCCTTGGAGATCTCGTTGACGCGAACGGAGTGTAACCGGACCCAGGCAAGATCCATGCTATTACGCACTTCCCTCTCTGTTCGCAAGCGTGTCAAGGATGTGGGAAGCTTCATCTACCTTTTGTTCTACTTCCGCCATTTCGTGAAAAACTTCGCGGCCATAGCACGACCACCTTAACGAGCTTTTGAAGAAACACGCCCATTTGCAGTGGGGTGATAACGAGGCCTCTGCATTCTCGCATCTAATCGACCATCTCACAATGCCTCCCGTTCGGGCCCATTTCGACCCTTCTGCGCCTACCGAAGTGCGTACTTATGCCAGCGGTCACGCAATTGGCACAGTACTGGCACACCGCCAGCGCAGCAACGACCGTGCAATCGCTTACGCCAGCAGGCTCATCTCACCCTCGGAGTGCAACTATTCCATCAGTGAGCGTGAGTGCCTGTCCCTAGTTTGGGCGGTTGCGAAGTTCCACCCATAATACTTATATGGCCGTCCCTTTTCCGTTATCACAGACCATGACGCGCTTTGCTGGTTATGCTCACTGAAAGATCCTACAAGACACGGTCGCTGGGCCTTACGCCTCCAAGAATATTCGTATTCTGTCAACTACAAATCTGGCCGACTACACAAGGACGCTGACTGCCTTTCTCGCCACGAGGTAGACGAGCCTGACGACACCAACAGTAGTACCGCCAACGGCATTACCTCTGTGTCTGCCTTCGCTAACATCGCCGATGAACATTACCGAGACCTATTGTACATAGGTATCGGTACTACTGCGGTACATAGGTCTCGTTCTGAGCTCTGACATCGAATAGTCTGTTTGTTATGCCCAGTGCCGAGCGCTGTAAGGTGCAATGTTAGGATGCTTCTTATACGGAATTTTTGTATCCTTGCATTGTTTCTCTTATTCTTGTGTTGTTTCTTGCTTTACATATATGAGCTGCGATATCGAATGCTCACTTTGATATGCTCAGTGCCGAGTGCTGTAACGCGCAATGTCATGATGCTGTTGATAAGAAATTTTTGTACCCATATATTGATCATTTATTCTTGTATTGTTTCATATACACCCACTCCTGCCCAAGGCCTGGCACTCAGGCCTGGAGTATGTGCCAAATAAATAACATAAATAAATATTGCAGCGAGCACTCATCGAGCGTCTGCGCGCTACACCTACCGACGCATCCGTTCGCCGATATGTCGTCCAGGGCGGCATTCTGTACCGAAGGACCTTCCTCCCTGATGGATCTGATCTTCTTGTCATGCCAAAACATCTACGACACACTGTGCTCATTGAGATGCTTCATGCACCCACTGCAGGACATCCTGGGGTAATCCGCACGTATGACCGCGTCAGCTGCCGCATCTATTGGCCTGGTTTCGCTCGCTCCGTCCGACGTTGCCTGTGATTCCTGCCAGCATCGAAAAACACCTCAGGCGCTACCTGCCGGTCATCTCCAACCGATCACCGCCCCTGTGGAACCGTTCCTTCGTGTTGGATTCGACCTCGTGGGTCCCTTTCCCACGTCATCCTCTGGGAACAAATGGGTAGCCGTCGCAACTGATTACGCCACCCGATACGCTATCACGCGGGCTCTCCCTACCATTTGCGCCACTGACATCGCGAACTTTCTTTTGCGTGACATGAACTTGCTTCATGGCACCCCGCAACAGCTGCTTACTGACCGTGGTCGTAAGTTCCTCTCAAAAGTTATCGCCGCATTCTGCGTTCCTGCTCCATTCAACAAAATCTGGCTACCTCATACCACCCTCATATATAGGAATATATAGCAAAATGCAGAGCTTCAGCGAATTATGCGTTTCCGCATTTTGGATCCTACTGTGAACAATACTACGAAAGCGTGCACTTGTGAATTTTACTACTCATTCGGCATCTGCTTGGAGAGGGTTAGAGTAAAAGAATGAAGTCTGCAATAAAATTATATGGTTTTGGTAATGATTCACTTCAATTATTCATTTGTATACGGAATATGAGATCTATTAAGGAAAATTGTAATTACAGAGGAACTGATCAAACCTGTTTGTGCGAATGATAGTTGCGCAAGTTATATTTCCGCTGCCTTTCTGGTTCTTGATATGTCAAAGCATCTTATTTGATATTGAGTACCAACGTTTTCATTATTTCAGACTGTCACGCCGGATAAGCGCCGCGTATATGGATATAGTAAAATCATGACTGGCTGGCATTATTAGTACCGTCAAGTACGCACATCATCATTAGCTACAACGATGCTGTGCCTAACGACTCTTTCCTAAAAGGAAAGCATGTCCCAAGACGCATTACTCACCAAGCCTAATAGCATATGAACAATCATTGTTCATGGGTGCTGTCCGTATGCAGCGCAGGTCGCGATTCGTGGATAATTGCTAATTCATATTCTGGCGTGATGTCAAGTAACGCAGGTCATAAGTGCTAAAATTATTAGGCCTCGATGACCGCAAAGATTAAGGCTACGTCTTAGGAGACGACGTCCAATTATAATTTCAAAATGTTCGAGGCATACTTATTCTAAGCAATCCGTATTTTCTTATTCTAGAATTCATAACTTTGTTTTATCGCTAATTATATGGGCAGTTTCTCCCGTATAGCTAAGAAAGGAAGTCATTCCATGTGACTGTGCATCAGAACAGCACAACGCTGTTTACATATGCTGAGGATAGTTAACGGCATGTAAGCAGTACATGTTGACAGCTGCAAAACAAAACGACATGGAACAAACGAGATGGCGGAAAACGAAAGTAATAAATAGTTCATTTGAAGAATATTTGAAGAATGAACAAATGTCATTCATATTGCACATAAACAGTCGCTAACGATCTACGGAAGCTTTCTGC
This sequence comes from Dermacentor variabilis, assembly GCF_050947875.1. NCBI lineage: Eukaryota > Metazoa > Arthropoda > Arachnida > Ixodida > Ixodidae > Dermacentor > Dermacentor variabilis. The sequence continues at coordinate 57,439,584 of NC_134575.1, forward strand.
GTTTTTGAGTCACAAAGAATGGCAGGAACGCTCCTTATATTCAGAATGTCTAAATGAGATACAAGCTATGCTCCTGCTAATCTTTCAAGCAGATATTTCAGATTATTTTTTTTACTTTGGCGAGATATGTGCCGCTATTAATACAAGGACCTTAAATTACTCAACACATATTCTCAGATGTTTGTTCTGGCATTCTATAGATATTCAGAAAGTCATATCAAAAAGACCCAGTACAACACCTTTACCAGCATATTGAGAAAATCTAATTTAAAAAATTCGTAGCACTGCTGCTCTCTGCAACATATTTCTGAAGACTACTCTTGATAACGAACTGGTCTTAATAACCATAAATTGCTAAACGGAGTTTGCTTTAGCTGAGATGCGAGCATTTCTGGAGGCTTTGGAAAGGACAACAGCTGGCAAGCAAGTAGACAGGGCATGTGGGGTAGACAAACAGGGGAGGGCACGGGAGGGCAGGGTAGGCAGAGCAGACAGGCAGGTAGGGCACGTAGGCAGGTAGGGCACGTAAGCAGGCAGGGCACGCAGGCAGGCTGGGCACGCATGCAGGCAGGGCACGCATGCAGGCTGGGCACGCAGGCAGGATAGGGCAGGGCAGGAGGGGCAAGACAGGGCAGGGCACGCATGCATGCAGCCAAGCAGACAGGCAGGCAGAGTAGGGCAGGCAGATGTGCAGACAGGGCAGCAAGGCAGGCAGTGCAGGGCAGGGCACAAGAATATACCGCTCATGGTGACAGCTTTAAGCGGGTGCACCGTTCTGATATATACATGGAGATGAGTACAATTGAATCGGAGTACTTTGAAGCCTGGAGATATGAAAGCCTTGGGCGAATACTTTAGTGCATCGATATACATTGATTATCACGTCTGCCACGCTATTCATCAATGACATGTCGGGTACTATAGGTGCGCCATCTTCAATGACAAGAACTTTAAGTATTTGTTATCGTGATTGTTTATCTTAGCTTTGTTCGGGCGAGATCTTTATGATTGTTCCTAAAAACCAAGCGTTTCAGCGGCCTTTTTTTTTCGTCGGGCTATATCATAAAAAAGCACATTTCTACGATTTCGTTAATTAAAGTAAGGTTCAAGCAGCGTGCATTGGAATTTGTGCCAAGATTGCTCCCAGGATTCTCCACTAACGGGACAAGACTAAAATTTTTCATTGAATTAGGAGGGTGTGTTATACTTACAATTTTCGGTTCAATCCCTAATGTGACCCAATATAATTAGAAGCTCATTCGTAATTTATCAATATAGCAAAGCAAAGCGCATTTGATAATTGTGCTTTTCTCCATTGTGGGTTTTACTGCCGAGAAGACTACGAAAGCGTGCACTTGTGAATTTCACTACTCATTCGGTATCTACTTCGAGAACCTTCGAGTACAAGTAAGAAGTGTTAAACAAAATTGGATACTTATCGGAACGATTGAGTTCAATATTTCAATCACACACTGTTAGCAAAAGTTAGCCGACATTGGGGTTTTTGCGGCTCATGAGCTTTGAAGACTACCTTGCACCAGAAAATTACTCTGGCATGAAGCAGTAAAATGCGTTACATTACATCGTTTTACTACCATCTCTGAGAAACGTAGTAAAAGGATGTCATGAGCCGGCTTCACGACGTACAGAGTTTTAGATCACGTGACCAAAAACCATCTGTTGAGGGTTTAAAACCACGTGATCTGGAACTAACCTGAAGATCACGTGAATAAATACTACCACTCTACTCCGCAAGGTCTCGATCATTCCAAGCTCCGCCCAATCCAGTTAAGTAGATAGCATGCACATAGTAGATAATGTAGATAGCATTCATATACACATGTTACGTTTCAAAGGTCAGAATTCATGTCAGTAAAATTTTTGATACGGTTTGTTACAGGTATGGCTATCTCGTTGATTTAGCATGGCTTGTCACTGGGATTGCTCTGTTTGTTTAGCTTCTTATCGGGTTCTTAGGAATTTGATTTTGTGCACAATGAGATGTTACAAACACACCTTGAATGTACATGAAAAAATGTTTACAACAGAGATAACATATATCCATGGGCACATATATGTGTCAATAACATACTCAAGCCTCATTTCTGCCTACAGAAAAAGAAGTTATTTCTCCTCGAGGGCATGGCTGCTTGCAATAATGAGCCTCCAAGCAAAGATTTTCTCTAATCCCTATTTTTGTTATCTAAATGCTTATGGGGCATGTACAAACTGCTTGCATCAATTTTTCATTGGAATGAGCGGTCTACATTTTAAATTTGAGTTATATTTGCAATAATTAACTCATTTCACCTGTCTTCTAATGACAAAAATTTATGCTTCTACCTTGCCAAACCTTTTATGAAATTAGTTTGATGAGGTCCAATATACAGGGCTTTCTAAATTGAAGGTATCAGTACCTATTAAAAACTGTGCTAACAATGAAAATGCTGCTTGTGTATGTGGTTTATTCACTTTGCCAGACATGATCTTTACATCCAAGTGCAGTCAGTAAATTGAAGACAACTGCATCTTGTTTATTAGTTCTCGAGCACTTGTGCGTGACTAATCAAGCACAGCTTGACCCTCAGCCCAATACTCAATCAGGCTTGAAGCTTTCAATGTCTGCTAATCGCTAGAACAGCACCAGATCTCATTCTGTGTCAAGGGGTGGAACGCATTTGCTTAGATCTAGGCAGATGAATGCCTTTCTTTCGCATTGAAGTTCCCAGTACTTTCTAGTCTCGGGTGAAAGTACACAGCTCAGCACAATGCATGTATGGTATACGTAAGGGTGCTTTGTTCTTTAAACCGAATCAACAAGCAGCTACTTTCGTTTTTGCATTCCTTCATCAAAAGTGTATAAAATGAATCTGCGCTTGTTCTATTGCTTCACAGGTAGACATCGGTGACGGTGTATATGTTTAAAAGGGCCTGCTGAAGAAGCTGCGCGTGGATGCTTAGAACTCAGGCTTTCAGTTCGTGGGGGGCCTCCTTTAGGCTCCTTTTACAAAAGAAGAGGTGGAAGGGAGGCGCTAGACATCGATGCGCAGCGATTGTTTGTGCCATCGTCACTGCTGACAGGCCTCGCCTGCCTTTTCGCTTTGTTCTGGGTCTTACATGTTATCTACCCAAAAAAGGCCCACAGGATTTTGACATTTATTGAGCACTGCTTTTTGGATTTGAGCTACACGAAGCCACGGGTGAAAGCATTGTAGTAAGTCAATTTTTACAAGAACTTTTGCTAGGCAAAAAAATTTTGAGATGCATATATTCAGAAAAGTTTCTGTAAAAATTATTTTGCCTCGCAAAAGCACTCTTGGGCTCTGTGGCCGGCAGGTTACCTAAGCCATGTAGCACAATGCTTGCTTTAAAGGGAAACGAAAGAGAAAATTTATTTGAGCTTTATTAAATCATTTTATTTCATCATATTCTTAAATCATCATATTTTTTCTCATGCACTTCTCGCATTACACTTTGTCACAACACATTCACTTTGAAGTAACTGCAGAGAATAAGGTGGTTCTGTATTGAGATTTGCCTTCTGTGTGTAAATAGTGCTAGATGAACAATACAAAGACACCATAGATGCTTACTGGCAACATGCAGGGCATTGAGGGCAACTACAAATATACATCCTTGTAGTCGCACCTAGGTAGCACTATGTTCAATTTGTGACAAGCATATGGCATCCATTGCAACCGCATGCCTAGAAACACAGAAGGGCAACATACTCAATTACCTTTTAGACTATCTAAGAAGCACTACAATTTTTAGGCAACGAAATTGAAATCTGGCTTATACCCATGAGTACCGCAATACAGTTGTGCAACATGTTCCTATTCTGTGGAAAAAGGGCTGTATACGTTTTCTTTGAGTACCAGGGGGAGTGGCATCAGTTAATGGCTGTTTTCACATATATGTTTTGTCATGTTTATATTAGCAATCACCACTTTCCTCATCTGAGTGAGGTCATTTTTTAGAAAGTTTGAAAGTTGATAGAACATGTTGCTCATGGTTGCAGTTTTCTTGCTAACTATCCATTCATTGCACTGTGCACCCATGTTTTGGGGAACTAGCTGTTTGAAGGTCAGTGTGCTATCAATGGTATAATGGTAATCTCTAGTGCTCTCTCGTTTGCTTGTTGCAATACTTAAGAGTCAGATTTTATCTATTGTGTGACTATTTTATTTTCACTGTACTTTAGTTTCACTACATCTTGAATGCGTTATGATAGTTTTTTTTTTCGCAATGAAAGATATGGTGGGCAGATGCCCACACTAATGTGACAGTATGAATGCTTTGTGTATTTATCACGATTGTTTCATTTTGCTGGGGCAGCAATGGTCATTAACAGCAGATGCTATTTGCCCTTAAGTGCAATACTTTTTATGTTGCATAGTATTGTTCATAATGATCCACTGAACACACTGCACACCCATGTTCTGGACAATTGCCTGTTTGAAGAAATTATCTGCGTATTCAGTGGGTCTAATGTGAGCATCTTTACTACTGACTTAGCTTCACTACATCTTGAATGTGTTCTGATAGTTTTTATTTTGCCGTGAGAGATGTAGTGGGCAGTTGCTGGCACTAATGTGATACTACGAATACTTGCTGTATTTACCACATGGTTGTTTGATTTCGTCTGGGGCAGTAATGGCCATTAGCAGCAGATGCCATTTCGCCTTAAGTGCAATACTCTTATGTTGCATAGTTATGTTCATACTGATTCATTGAATGCAGTGCACACCCATGTGCTGGAGAACTGCCTGTTTGAAGGAATGATCTGCATATTCAGTGGGTTTAATGTGAACGTCTCTAGTACTGACTGTATATTTCAGTTAGATTTTATATTATGTGTTGTTTGCTTTCACTGTACTTTAGTGGGATTGCACATTTAATGTGTTGTGATATATTTTATTTTGCTATAAGAGATCTAATGGGCAGTTACCAGCCTCAGTCTGTGTATTAGTACAAATATTTATTATGCTTATCACAGCATTTTAAGGCCATTGTTTTGTGAGGATTAACTCATGCCTGACTTTTTTATGATAAACATGTCATAACTAATAAACAATCCCTCATACTTGCGATCCTTGAAATCATCCTTCTAATCTTTCAATTGTCTTCGAAATACTTCCACATCAGCCCCAAGAAACTCCAGAATGGGCTTGAAAAATTACTCTCGGAAAGAACCGAGAAAACCTGATGAACGAGGTAAAAAAATACTCCGAGGTCAGCTCCAACAAACTACAGAACGGGCTTTAAAAAGATACTCTCAGGTAGAACTAACAAACCTTGATAACGGGGTAAAATAATACCCCCACATCAGTACCAAAAACTCGAGAATAGGCCTGAAAATAACTCCCAGGAATAGCCTAGAAAACAGGATAAATCATGTAAAAAGTAATCCCACATCACCGCCAGCAAACTCCGCAATGGGCTTGAAAAATTACTGTCAGATAAAGCTGAGAAAAGTTAATGAAAGAGGTAAAAAAATACTCTCGCATCAGAAGAGCCAAGAAACTCTCGAATGGGCTTGAAAAATAACTCGGCAATGGCCGCTAGAACTTCGTGATGGGAGAAAAAATATAGTCCCACTGTCCTCCCTAAAAACCTCCACACAGATTAAAAAATTACTCTCGTTTCTACATACAAGAGACTTGGTCAGCATGGTAGTAAATTTTTACCTCGACTGGTACGTAGTAAAAAAAACAGAAACGGGAATGCGATACAGGACGAGCGCTTTACTCCCATTTCGCGTTATTTTTGTTTAGTGTGCATAAGGAACCCGAGGTCCATTAAGAAAAATTGTTATTACAGAAGAGCTGATAGTACCTATCTGTGCTGATGATAATTGCTCGAGTTATATTTCCGCTACCTTTCTGGTTCTTGATGTATCACAAGATCTTATTTTATATTGAGTAACGTACATTTTATACTTTCAGAGTGTTGTAACAGAATCGTGCAGCATATATTCATATCGTAAAATCATGACCTGGCTGGTATTATTAGTACGGGAAATTGCACTCAGCATTATTAGCTACAACGATGCTGTGCATAGCGACTCTTTCCGAAAAGAATAACACCTGCCAAGACGCATCAGTCACGAAACTTGAACTCATATGAACTTTCATCGTTCTCGGAAGCAATATGTATGTAGCGCAGGTCGCGACTTGTGGATCATTTTTGGTTCGTATTCTGGCCTGATGTCAAGGAACGCAGGTCTACAGCATTAAAATTATTAGGTTTGGATGACCGAGAAGATCAGTGCTAGGCCTAATGGGACGACGTCCTGTTATACTTAATATGAATAATCGGTGTTTGTTTATTCCCGAAATCAGAACGTCATTTTATCGCGAAATCTATGAGTGGTCTCTTCCGTTTAGCCAAGAAAGGAAGTCGTTCCGAATGACTGTGTAGCAAAACAGCACGACACTGTTTAGATATGCTGTGGATTGTTAACGACACGTAGACAGTACATGGGGATGGTTGCAAAGCAGAACAATACCGAAAGAACGAAATGACGGAAAATGAAAGCAATAAATAGTTAAGCTTGCCTTACCTCCTCCTTATTTCAAGAATAAACAAATGTCGTTCATCGTGCATGTACAGCGTCGCTGATGATCTAGGGAAGTTTTCAGCCTTTTTGAGTCACAGGGAATGGCAGGAATGCTTTATGTGTTGGGAATACCTAAATGATATACAATCTATGCACCTGCTAATCTTTCTAGGCTGATATCTTATTTATTCTTTTTACTTTTGCGAGATATGTTCCGCTACTAATACAAAGATCCCAAATTATTCAACACACATATTGCCAGCTGTTTGTTTTGGCATTCTATATATATTCAGAAGGGCATGTCAAAAAGACCCCGGGCAGCACTTTTGTAAACACAGTGAATGGAACGAATTTAAAAATGCTAGCCTAGCTTCTCTGAGCAAGGTAATTCTGAAGTCTACTCTTCATAAGAGACTGATATGGATAACCATAGATTGCAAAAGAGCGTTGGCTTAAGCGGAGATGTAAGCTTTTTTAGAGGCTTCGTAAAGAAGCACAGCCTGTACACACCAATAGCATAAGTATACGTGCAAATATGTTTCTTTAGCATTAGTTGACTTTTTTAATTGTCGGCAACTCTGTGCACATAGTCCGCTACCTCTGGCTCTGTCTTGTGCGCTTCTTTTGCACAAATTTCCGATATACATCCAGAACCGAGTGACGGAACCAATGCAAGTCGTAGTAGTAGTCACTTCTTGAAAATGCCCACTTGCTCGCAAGGCTATCACGTGGCGTACTTACACATTCGCTGAAAGTGACTGTGAAAGAGTTCATGGCTACAAACAACGTGACGACTTTCAGTGGCACAAGCGTTCCCTTAGGCAGACGCCTGAACGCTTTGTACGGCATCTTGGAATTATGATATCGCTGTCTATTGTTGAAGCTTGTTTGCTGGTCTATGAAACAAAGAATTGCACTGTGTTGGATAAAAGTAAATATTACGTGCAGTTAGGTCACTACATGGACATTTATTTGCAACTCTCATGTCCGTTATTGTCGCAAACAGAGTCGCTTCCTTTCGTTTTATGATGCGCTATTTAAGAACCATGGTTCGCGAAGCGGCAGGAGCTTGATCCAGTACAACGAGATCAAAGCCTATACACAGTAGATAAAGCCGGCTTCCCTTCAAACTTCGTCGACTGCATCAATATAAAAAAATCAGATAGTCGGTCATAAGCTGGGACAAATTGTAACTCTATCCTATCTTTTTAGGTTTTCCTTCTGCAGTTTCACGCACGTCGTTCTTAAAACACAGAAGAATATTACAGAGCGAGACGAATATAAACTGGCTCAGGACAAACTGGTGGGCCATATGGTGCACACATGTCTACAGAACCTCGCGTGGCAATAAACCAGTTTCAGTCAGCGCTGTACGGTGTTTTTACTCTCTTGGCCACTGCTAATTTATTGTGTGCTATGATTAAATAGGCTATAAACTGTTTATACTGCGAATTATATACAAATAAAGTACGGCATAACTCATCTCACGATGTTGTTCGACAGAGATGCGAATAAAAGTGGAGCAATGCAGCGACAGACAATATTCCTGAAATCATGTTGATGAAACATGTGTATTGGTAATTCTCTGATTTTGTTGCTTCGGCTATACGCCAGATACTGCGATATCGTCCTATTCTGCTATGGCGCTCGCTTATCAAGCTGGCCCACGAGCATGGAGGCATGACGACGTGTTTATTGCGCCGACGCCGTGACGATGGAAAAATGGAATCGATAGAACTGCGGGGGCTCCGTGCGCGAGCCCCCCTCCTCCGTATATGCCGAAGCCTAACCCTCACGTAGGTAAGGGGCCATTTTATAGTTATGTTACCCACATCATCCGAGGTTTCTTTTCAGTGGCCTCTACCTTTTCAATTAACCTTTGTTGTGGCGAAGAAGTCGCCGCACCACTGTCTCTTCGGAGCGTCGTCGCTTTTAATTGTTACGTTCACTTTATTCCTCCAAATCCTGACAATAGGACGACAAGCGGTTTAGAAGCACGAGCGGTTGCTACTTTAGTTGTATTTTTTAACTTCCACATTTTTTAAAGTTTTGATCATGAACAACATGAACAAACAAATTATACACGCACCGGACAAAGTTTATTAAATTTTTATTGAGAAGAAGGTGGAGAAGTAAAAATATAGCGCCGGGAAGAGCTACTTAAAGGGTAGGTTGTATATTCATAAACGCTCACAGCAAAGCGGTGGATTGGCCCTGGAGGCGTCCGCCTCTTTCTCCGTTCACGTAGCGCAAGCCATCGAACACTAGTGCCATCACGTGTCCAGCCAACGCGCAATTGTTATTTGTCGTGAGAGATAATTCGTGGCATGAGGCTTTGATGCACGTATGTACTGTTGATGGGACGTGGCCATCAATGCGGTCAATATAGATAGGGAGGGGGGAGGCGGGCGCCACACCCTCATTTTTTTTTACTTTGATGCGCCAGCAGTTAATACATCTTTTCAGGTAGAATATCTATCTGTAGCGTGTGTTAAAAATAATCACTGGGTGCACTCTATGTTACCTAGATGTGCACTCGAAGGAGTATACAGACAGGTATACATAGAGTGCACACAGGTAACATCCTGCTGGTAACACGGGTAACATAGTGCTTATATTTCTGTGATAATATTAATTACAACTAGAAGCCATAATGCTCACTTTCTTGTACTGAAAAGGGTGATGTCATCAATGGTGCGAGGCAAAGAATTTTGGAAACTGCAAAAGCCACAGTGCTCTCACTGCCAGAGGTGCTAGTGCCTGTGTGATAAAAGTTACACTGCACTGTGCTAGCAGCAAAATAATCATTCTCTTCCGCAAGCACACCACAAACTTGCAATCATCTACAATGACAAAAACCCTAATGTCTACACTTTTGCATAAGGGAAATACATAAATTAAGTAGATTATTGCACAAACTGCTGGCGAAACGGAGCATCAAGGCAATCTCCTGCGATGAACATGAAAGGCACTTGCTATGAGCTAGAGCCGTCTTAAACATTCAATCAACTATATTTGATAGCCTAGCTGGTACAAAACTTTCATGAAATTCTTGCATATTAGGGTAAATACTCCAGATTTCTGCATCTGACTTGCTACTGGATAATAGCAGCTTGAAAAAGTACCAAATACTTTATATATTAATAGAATGCGTGGCATAAAGCACTATACACCATCCGATTTCAAGGCATGCTCAATTTTCCGCACAATATAGGCGCAATTAGTGGCGGTCCGCATGTCTCTAATGTGAGGGGGGCAAGCAGTGCCTCTTTCCGGAATCTTACAGTGACTAACACACAGTACCGATTGATCTAATTGTACTATTTGCAAAAGATGCTCACTGCGCACATTTTGTTACCTACATATGCACTCAAGTACACATGTAGGTAACGTAGCGTGCACCATATAGATTAATGCTCTATGTTACCCACGTGCGCACTGAAGTGCACACCTAGGTGACATCCAGCCGTAAACACAATGGACACATCCTACAAGAATTATAATAAGCGTTCTTTTCTTGGGGCAAATCAAAGGATAAGTCAAGATTTAGCGATTACAATCACTCTGCTGTGTGTATCAATGGCTGTTACACTGTGCAGATAGATCTGATTGTATTATACGTACAGGCAGTTGTTACGTGCACTCTATGTCCCCTACATGTGTACTCAACTGTACACTCCGGTAGCACACAGTACACATCCAGTTATCATCCTGCCGTAAACATAAAGGACACATCCTAGAGGCATAATAAAGGTCACTTCCTCGAGGTATACGTTAGGATGAGTAAACACGTGGTACACACAATGTTGGCGTCACGGATGTCACACAAAGTACAAGAAATCATAAAGGTCACATAGGGCACAAGAAGGAAACATAAACGAAACATAGAGGCAATGGGCATTTTCATAGGAGAGGTCTAGAGTCAAGGCGAGGATGCGTGCGTTAATTTGCGCAAGCAGATTAGTAGCAGGACGTAGGGGTACAGGCCCGTATGTATTACTCGCGATTGCTCTTTCTGAGCGTTTTCCTAGAAGCTCTTGTTAACTTGCAGTTGTCTTTAGTCACATGAAGTAAAGATTTTAGTGCAATAACAAATATATGGACGCTCCACGCGCATTTTTTGGCGTCGCCACTGCCGTCGCCATCGCCGTGATGTTCCGTATGAAATCCAAGGACAAGGACAACGTCGCCGCGCGCCGTATGCTGTATGTGCAAATCAAAGCACGCGAGGAGAGCCGACCATCGTGGCTCCATCTGGTGGGCACGAGGAAGGAAGGTGGAGGGCAAAAGCGCCATCTTCCATCGCGCGAAAGAGCGTAGAGGGGATGGATGGGACGCTGTATAAACATATCTGTGTTTATAAAGTGGATAACATTACTACATTTACTTCGTATAACTGTCTACTAATTTGCTATTGCAATCGATGCATCGCCTTTCGCGCAAAACTGCGCCGCTTTTTTTTCATGTTGCTCTTTCAAACTAAGATTCCGAAGTTTTAGAAAAATTATTTTAACATAAATAGGTATACTGTATTAAGCAGCTATTTATCGAGTCGGTGTGCTCAATACAGGCGGTCATCACTGCTCTTTAAAAAAACCAGTGCAATCCAGAATCGAAACGATCTTCTTGTTGTTCTCCTGAGTTGCTGTGGCGCACGCCCATTTTGGGGGATTGGCCATCAATCGGGTGGATTTTGTTTTGAGAATGTTCCGATGTGTCTGCTTAGATTTAAATATTATCATAAAATATCATGTATGTATGATAATTATGGAAAATATTTCTGGTATTTTACGTGCCGAAGCCATCATTATAATATGAGGCACAACCTAGTAGGCCATACTGCGATAATTTCGAGCCTCTGAGACTTTTTCACGTCCACAATGCATGCAGCACGGACACTCGCGTGTTGGAGAGCATACAACGTTAAGCCGTAAGCACGTGTTTAGGGCTGCCTCGATGCACCACACCCGCAGCAACAATTACCATCGCAGGAGAGCATCTGATCCAAACACACGTAGCTGACGACTCTCTCAGAGTGCACATTCTCCATCTAGCAAGGATCCCCGACCGTCATTTAGCCTCGCAACCAGCCGGGAGACCTCAAGTGATCTTTTCAAGACTAATTAGTGTTCATCAAGAGTGCATAACGTCATCTTATACACCGGCGGCGGAGCCTTCACCTCCAGCGTGGTTCCTGCGTTAGCCTCAAGTGAATTTTGCTATTCCCTGAATTAAAAAGGCGACCAATCATCGATCGAAGGCTGTGAAGCAACTGACCGTCCTATAACTGTACCAGACATATCGCGACCACGTATATATATACCAATTGTTCCACTTCACCTTCCAGCTCAACTGCTGCGTTCGTCGTTGCAGCTAAGCAGGTTACCGTTAAATTTATGTTGTGAGACTAAGACGGCCCTTAACAGTATGAACTCTGCATTACATCACAGACCTTAAGAGCAGATCCTACCAGACATCAGGGAAGCGCACCACCATGCTCTGGAAAGAGGACACAAGACTGTCTTTCAATAGATTCCTTCTCAATGTGGCATCGTCCGAAACAACCGTTTTATATTTTATTGTTTTATTCAATACTGCCAGCCGCCTTTTGGTAGCGAAAGCAGGAGTGGGTGCATGGCGTTTACATATTAATGGTACATCAAGAAAACAACAATGGTAACAACTACAACAGAGAACCACATAGGCACACAGTAAAGTTACTGCGAATCAAAACAGAAACAAGCAAAACAAGACGCAAGCGCATTACATTCAAGTCCGAAAATAATACATCAAAAGCCTACCAGTGAAACACCGAGCACGCAAAACTTGTTGGCTAGAACTGATTTCTGAAGAAAATGCATCGGGTGATGATAAGGTGGCCACATCGTGAGGTAACTTGTTCCAGTCGGCTATTGTTCTTGGAAAGAAGGACAGCTTGTACGTGTTGGGTCTGCACTGAGGCATTATAATTGTTTTGTCGTGTTTGTGACGAATCTGTCGGGTTCTGTTGTACTGCATCTAAGTATGAGAATGTATTTTGGTAGGATTGTTATAGATTGCAAATAAAATATTCCGACGGTGCATTTTTTGACGAGATTCCAAGGTGGGAAGACCGGAGCGGCTGAGAAGATCGGATATCGATACCTGTCTTCCGTAGGCGTGGTGCATGAAGCGCAGTGCCTTTCTCTGAACCCGCTAAATACTTTTTTACATTCGTTTCAGTGCACGGATACCAGACCACGTCAGCATATTCCACTAAAAGACGCACGAGTGAAGTGTAAGCTGCAGGTTTTGTTTTAGTGGTTGCATGCTTAACCGTTGTTTTATTAGCCCTATTCTCTTGGGTGTCTCTGAAACTTTGTTTTTAATGGGGGGGCTCCAACTGATGTTCGAGCTAATCGTTACGCCAGGATAGTGACTCTACTGGTTCGAGAGAAGCGCTATTAATTTTGTAAGAATGCTTCAATGAATCTTTTTTTCGGGTTAAGGTCATTTGTTTCCATTTTGTGACATTTAACGTCATCGACGAGTTTTGGCACCAATTACTAACAGCTCACAAGCAGTTATTTAGAAAGAGCTGGTCAGCTTAGGTAAGATTTGTATGATAAATTACGCAGTCATCTGCAAAAACAAAAACAAAAAAGGGCCCGCACAAGAGAGTTAAGCTTTAGGTCATTTAAATATATAAGAATAATAGGTGGCCCAAGGACGGAGCCCTGTGGCATTCCTGAACATACTGGAGCGATGGGTGAACTTGAACTGAATATCTTGACGTACTGTTGCCGATGACATAAGTATGAATCAAGTCACTATAAAATTTGTTGATTTTTTAAGATGTGTTTAAGTTTTAGCAAAGGTTTACTATGCAGTATGCGGTCGGATGCTTTATCAAAGTCCAGCAAAATGCCGTCGATTTGTCCTGCTTTGTCAAGGGTTTTGCGGAAGTCACTGGTAGTGTGTATTAACTGCGTCACAGTAGATAACCCGCGACGGAAAACAAGTTCAGTTTCAGAAAAAAGGTTATTGTCTTGGACGAATAAGGCGATGTGTTTAAAAACAAAGTGTTCTATCACTTTACCTGCAGTGCACAAGCTAATTGGCCTGTATTTAGCAACATGGAACTTGGTACCAGATTGGTGCACAGGAATATCCTTAGCCAGTTTCCACCACTCGGGATGTCACCTTCTCGTAGACTAGAACGGAAAATAATAAAGAGGAATCTTGCACACCATTCCGCGTATCTGGAAAGAAACATATTCCGAATGTCTTCTGGTCAAGATGATTTCTTTGTATTCAGGTGCATAAGGGCGGAAAGAATGCCTTCTTCACTTATCCTAGGATCAGGTACCGGGCAGCTGGTTGATCTGAAATCGGTAGACGGACCATCACCAAGCAGGAACACAAAAGAAAAAATAGTCGTTAAATGTGGTCGTTATTTGTTGTCGGTCACTAACGTCAACGTCATTTATTGCCAATTTATGTATAGGGGCCTTTTTTGAGTTATATGAGTGCAGCATTTTCGCGGGTCATTAATGAGAAAATTGTGAAGTTTTACAATAATGAATTCGAATTTAGATTGCTTTATTTTAATTCTTAGCTCACTACGAAGTGACGCCACAGTACTGCGTGCAAGCCTCGAAATGTGACGGGAAAGTCTGCTTACGCGCCATTTTAGGAGAATTATTTCTCGTGTCCTCCATGGACTGTGGCTGTTAATTTTATTTTGTTGTCAGCGGGATGTACCGATGAATACACTTATGTACCGTACTTTAAAAATTCAACCACAATTCATTCGGACTTGTGTGGCCGTCACTATTGCTTGCATGAGATTCTCGTACCCTTGTTCAAGAAGATCTAAAGTACTCTCCTCTTCAGCGTTATTGAAGTGCTAAAATTGTTTTGTTGCTTGGCGTGTGATTGGTCGCGCCATATTGGTTTTGAAAAGCACTAAATCATGGTCCGATATACCAGACAATGCTGGCAAGGCTTGTTACACACATGCTACCTGTAACATGGCGCATGTTACATGCACTAGATTTCAGGAACATGGTATATCGCGGCATTCCTTCATTCCTATTCGCACCGCCATTGACCTTCATCGTGACATAAGTTCTTTTGTACTCTATGCGTATTCAATTCGTATTCGACCCAGTTTATATTCTGTTTCATCACAGCGCACTATAAATTGACAGGGGCTGATAGTGCAAAGACACCATAAAGCGCTGACTGCAACTGGTTTATTGCCATGCGAAGTGTTAAGGAAATGTGTAACGAACAAGCCCACAAGTTCGTCCTGCGGAAGTATATATTCACTCCCTTGCGTAATATTTTTAAGCGTTTTGAAGGATTAAATGCATGGCACAATGAGGGAGAAACCAATAGGAAAATAGTTTCGAATAAGAAATGTGTCTCAGTATATGACCGCGTGTCTGTTCTTAATGACGCAGTTAACGAAGGTTCACGGCAAAGCCGGCCTAACTTGCTGCGTGTTAGGCTTCGTCGCGTTGCACTCAATATTGCTCCTGCCAGCCCGCGCACCGTTGTGCTCCACTAGGCGATCATTGAAGCGAACGCAGTCTTCCACGTTGACGAGAAGAATGTTCACGAGTTTTAGCGAAGCAATGACGTAGCTGAACGCAATATTTATTTTATTCGCAAAGTGCCATTTTATGCTTCAGTGACCAGAAACCAAACATGGACAATTGCCAGTGATATCATAGTTGCAACATGCCGCAC
This sequence comes from Dermacentor variabilis, assembly GCF_050947875.1. Lineage (NCBI taxonomy): Eukaryota > Metazoa > Arthropoda > Arachnida > Ixodida > Ixodidae > Dermacentor > Dermacentor variabilis. The sequence continues at coordinate 57,454,882 of NC_134575.1, forward strand.
AAATCGTTCAGGCGTCTGCCTAACAGAAGACTTGGGCCACCGAAAGCCTTCGCGTTGTTTGGAGCTGTCAAGTTTTTCCGACTAAGGTTAAGCGAATCTCAGAGTTTTGCTAGAAAGTGAGCCTTTCAAGTACCTGATGCGACTCGGCTCGGTCACTCGGTACGAACACGATATTGCAGCTTGGTACATAAACTAAAAGAGTGACGCAGAAGGGGCGAATCAATGCTGGGAAAGAAATAGCAAGAAGTAGCGAGCTACGTGCGCAAGGTTGCCGACAATTAAGAAAGTGAAATAATGGTACAGGCATATCTTTGTACATATATTTATGATGCTGATTTCTACTTGCTGTCTTCCTTTCCAAAGTCTCCATAACATTTGGCATCTCTGGAAAATCAAACGATATTTTGCAATCTATGATTATCAAGGCCAGTTTCTCATCCAGAAAAGTCTTATTTTCCAGATAGCAGGTATGCAATAAATGCTAAAATTTGATTTCTTCTCTGTGTCGACAAAGGTGCCACCAGAGTTTTTTAGATTTACCTTTCTGAAGATTTTTTTAGGATACAAAAACAAACGACTGAGAATATGGATGTTGAATAATTTAGCGTCTCTCTATTATTATTGCAACACATCTCGCGAAAAGTAAAAAAAAAGGTATCTGTATACAAAGATTAGAGGGAGCATATGTTGGATCTTATTTAAAGATTCCATAAATTAAAAAGCATTCGTGCCATCCACTCTGAATCAAAAAACGGTGAAAACTTTCTTAAATCATGAACGGCAATCTATATGCACGACTAACAACATTCGTTTATTCTTGAAATAAGGAGGAGCTAAGATAAGCTGAAATATTTAATGTGTTCATTTGGCGTCATTTTGTTGTTTCCGTATGATTCTGATTTGCAACAATCACGATGACGAGCGGATAACTATCCTTAGCATACCCGAGCAGCGTTGTGCTCTTCTGATAAGTGGTTAAAAGGAAAGACTCATGGCTGCAAGGGACGTATCGCTCATAGATTTAGCGACAAAACGACGTTATGAATTCAAGGATAACAAAATACCAATTACTCGGGCTAATATACCCATGACATTTTGCAGTTATAATGGGACGTCGTCCACCTATCTCTCGCACTAATGTCCTCGGTGATCGACGCCTAATGATTTTCACACTGATGACCTGCGTGCTTTGACGTCCGTCCAAATTATGAATTAGTAATTATTCATGAGTCAATACCTGCGCTGTATACGTATTGCTCCCGAGGACGATGAAAGTTCAAACGCTATTAAGCTTCATTAGTAATGCGTTTTGGCACTTGCTATTAATTTCCAAAACATTCATAATGGACACCATTATCGTAGCTAATAATGCTGTCTGCATTTGACAGCAGCTGTAATATCATCACGTCATCAAATTAGTTTATGCATATATACTTCGCGTTTCTGCTACAATTTTTTTAAATTAGTAAACTATGTTACTCAAAATAAAATAGTTACTTTGATTTGATGAAGCACCTTAAGGACAGCGGAAATTTAACTCGCGCAGTTATCACCAGCAAAAATGGGATTTCACAATTCTCCTGAAGTTATCATTTTGCTGATTTGACCTCGAGTCCATTACACAATTTAATAATTAAATTTATTCATTAAGGAAAAATACCAGTTCGTTAGACACTGCATGGCTATAGTCAAAACATCTCGAAGCACATACCGATTATGCGAAGGAAAATACACTAGTGCATGCTTTCATGTTATTGGTCACAGTATAATTCCACAGTGAGGAAAAGCATAGTTCGGTAAGATTTTACATTTCTATTGATTTTAAATTATCAATCAGCTTCTTGTAAAAAAATGACAATGTTAGGGATTCAATTCAAAATTTTAAATGCAACATGCCCTGCTAAGTCGATGATGAAGTTTAGTCCAATGCTGTTAGTTAAATATTCTACGAATCATTATGGCACCAATTCCAAGACACGCAGCTTCAGTGGTTCTCCAATAGCCAAGCATAAATCTTAAGGCCTATCCCCTATATTTATTTATCTGAGACGAAAGTCACAGAAATGTGCTTTATATGGTATAGCCCACAGAAAGAAAGGCAATTTGAACGCTTCGTTTTGGGGAATAATGAAGAGCTCTTGTGAATAAAGATAAGAAAAATAATCTAGAAACCAAATGCTCTAGCGCTTCATGTCTTTGAAGAAGTTGCTCCTAGAAAAACCGCCATATCCTGAAGAGCAAACTTTATCTTGGATGATCTTTTCTAAATACATGCAAAATGAGAATTCGTTTTCTTTGGCAACCAGTACACCAAATGTGACAAGGTCTGTTGCATTCAAAAGAAAAACTTAAAATTACAGTGATTGTTGGTTTCGACTGTTTGATTTAGATTGTCGATTTTTCATCAAAAATTGCCATAGTACGAACGATATCATATTTCTGTGAATTACCTTTGAAAGTACATCTAAAGCGCATAAAATTGTTACGTCACACAGGGATATAAAAGAATTTAGTATTATGAAAATACAACTTTTGCAGAACGCTCGTACACCACGTCATGAATTCACGTAAGATATAGATTGGCATATTGAATTTGTCCACTTTGAAAGATCTAATAGATGCTGTTTACAGAATCGCGATATCTTATCTTGATAGAGTTAATAATTTGTAAGTTTGGTGCCTAATTTTCCGAACTCCAAAATTTTTGAAAATTCTTGCAATAAAAAACTGCCCTATGTCGAAATTCGGCTACCAACAATCAATAGAATTTAACTTTCTCCCTCAAATACAAAAACTTTCATTAAAATCAGACTAGTTGTTATCTCAGAAAAGTATTTCTGCGTTTTACATGTATTTGAATAGGCTGCATTGGAGTTAGGCCCTAGCTAACGCTTTCTAATGAATACCTTAATAAGGTATTCATTAGTGATATCAAGATTTTTGTAGGTGCAGCTTTATCAAACACATAGAGTGATAGAGTATTTGTTTGCATGATCGTTTTTCCTAGCTTTCTTCCTTCGAGCTCTTTATGATTGTTCCTAAAAACGAAACGTCTGAGGGCACTTTCTGCTTCCGGCAATACTGTATAAAGCACATTTCTGTGAATTTGAACGCATAGAAATAAATATGGAGAATACGTCATGAAATTATCGTTTTCGCAATGAAATTATCATAAAGTAGCGTACGTAGGAATTCCTGCCAAGTTCGCTGCTACAATTCGTAACTGGCGAAACTGGAGTAACTTTTATCACTCAATTAGAAGGGCTTGTTCTATATTCAACATTAAATTCAATTCCTTACATTACCAAATTTTTTACTAGGAGCTCATTTCTAATTTAAGATCTATAGCAAAGTGCAACTTTTTACTGGATTATACTTTTCCCCCCTACGGTATTATACTTTGGAGAATACTGCGAAACCATGCACTAGTAAATTTCACTTCGCTCATCCGCCATGTGCTTTGAGAAGCATTGACTATAGGCATGCAGTTTCTGACAGAATTGTGTCGTTCTGCCAATGATCGAGTCCAATACATCAATTCTATATTGCACCCCAGATCCATTAGAAAAAAATGATAATTACAGAACAATTTTTAAATGAAATTTGCGCTGGTGAAATTTGCGTGAGGTAAATTTTCGCTACCCTTATGGTCCTTCATCAAATCGAAGCTTTATTTTATTTTGAATAATGTACTTTTATTTATTTTGGACACTCAGAGCAGAAACACGAAGCATATATGCATTAATAACATGATGACGTGGCTGGTATTATAACTGCTGTACAATGCAGACAGCATGATTAGCTACGACAATGCTGTGCATTATGAATGTTATAATTATAAATGAAGACGGATTGCACATTAAGCTTAATAGCATATGAACTTTCATCGGTCTCGGGAGCAATATGTCCGCACGCAGGTATCAACTCATGGATAATTAATAATTCATATTTTGGACAGTCATAAAAGCATGCAGGTCATCAGTGTGAAAACTATCAGGCGTCGATGACCGAGAAAATTAGTTCGGGGGATAAGAGGACGACGCTGGATTATAATTTGAAAATGTTCTAGGTGTACATTAGTGTGAGTAATCGGTGTTTTGTTATTCTTGAATTCACAGCTCCATTTCGTGGCTAAATATATGAGCGATCGGTCCCGTACATCCAAGAAAGCCTTTCCGTATAACAATTTATCAGAACAGCACAACGGACCTCAGGTATGCTAAGGAAATCTAATGGCTCGCAAACCACACATCGTGGTGGTTGCAAATTAGAACAAGACAGAAACAATAAGATGACGGAAAGGAACACATAAAATTGTTCAGCTTATCACAGCTCCGCCATATTCCAAGAATGAACGAATGTCGTTAATCGTGTATAAACGTTGCCGCTCAAGATCAGTGAAAGCTTTCTGCATTTTTCTATTCACCGTAAGTGGCAGCAATGCTTTTTATCTTTATCTATAGAATGTATAAATAAGCTCCAACGTATGTTCCTGCTAATCTTTGTATGCAGATAATTTTCATCTTACTTTTTAGGAGATGCTTTGAGATAATTGCATATATGCGCAGATTAATCTACATCCGTATTCTGAGTTCTTTGTTTTAGGAGCCTTGCAAATATTCAGAATGGTAAATCTGAATGACGCAGCACAGCACTTGTGTCAGCAAAGATAATATACTTAAATTTGAAATTGGTTGTATACCTGCTGCGAGCGAAATATTGTGTACTCTTGGTCACAAACTGATTTGGATAACCATAGATTGAAAAACAGCGTTCGCTTCAGCAGAGATGTCAGCTTTTAAGGAGGCATTGGAAAGGAGCACAGCAGGTACACATCAGTTTCACAAATATATGTACAAAGATTTAGCTCTACCATTATTTGACTATATTTCATTGTCAACAACCTTGTGCACGTAGTGGACTACCTTTGGTTATTTTTCGTGCCCTGCGCTGATTCGGCCCTGCTGCATGAGTAGTTCAGTTTATGCACAAAACTGCGCTAGCGAGTCAGAAACGAGTTACGAAACCCATCCAAGTTGCAGCCAGTGTTTCAAAAGGCGCGCTTCTCGCGAAATTCTCACGTAGTGATTTAAAGAATTCCTTAGGTTGACTGGGAAAAACTTGATGGATTCAAACAAAATGAGCACTTTCAGAGGGTCACGACTTCTCTTAGGCAGAAACGTGAATAATTTTTGCGGCTTGTTGCAATTGCGATATCTCTGACAATTGTTCAAGCCCCGCGTCTGGTCGCCGAAGCAAAAATGACACTTGCAGAATAAATGTAATCATTACTTGCAGCTAAGTCGTTGCTTCGACATTGAGATATGAGGCTCATGTACGTTCTCCTCGCCAACATGGGTACTTGCGTTCGCTTAATAATCCGTTAGAGAAGAATGACGGTTCGCTGAGCGGCAGGAACTCTATCCAGTACAACGCGACGAAACCTGAAACAAAGTTGGTTAAGGCCTGGTTGTCCTTAACCTTAGTCGACTGCACTATGATAAAGAAACTGATACTCGGTAGTCCGCTGGTACAGATTCTCACTCTAGCCTACCTTTAACTTAGGTTCCCCACATATTGTTCCGCGCCACATGCACATATATTATAGATATGGATGAACATAAACTGCCTCATGATGAACTCGTGCGCCAGTTGGCTACACATGTCTACGGTTCTTCGCATGGCAGTAAACCAGTTGCTGTCAGCACTTTGTAATTCCTTCACTTTGTCGGCCCGTGTCAGACAATTGAGCGCTTTGGTGAAATTTGATATAAACACTTTCGAATAGGAATCGAGTGCGAATAAAACGGCCGATCTCATCTGACGATGAAGGTCAAATGAGTCAGGCCATATTATAGTCCGGCCGACTGGTTGTTTGCGCCCACAAGGATGCACTCAAAGTTACACATCAGGCGCTATAGAAGCATTGAACGTTGACTTAGAACACATTTCCTATTCACGCAGCACCGGTTCGGCAGCGGAGGAATGGTGTCGACTTCCCTATCAGGCCGATGTGGTGTGTCGTGTGTGAGAGCATCCGATCAGTGCGGCAGTGAACAAAGGGTCCAAAATGTATTCCCGAGTAGGGTTAGCTGCGGGGAAGGACAGGGTTGGGCAATTTCAAGTCTAAGTGCCGTGCAATACCTCATATACAGTCTGATTGTTCCTGTATCGCCGCTGGCCTACTGCATGGTCCCACTGCATGGGTATTATGCGACCATCCGACACGGTCAGAGCTACTTGGAGCTGTAGGAGCTACTGTGGGAGAGACTTCGGTAAGGTCCCTTTTGGCTGGTGCCGCTGTGGGCGTGGATTTCATGATGTAAAAAGTACTTGAAACTCTCTGCTCTGGCAAGTAGCTTGTAGGAATGCTAGTGAACTGGCTTATAATCTCTGAATATTAGGTGGGATTGAGTGTTTTCTGAATCGAAGTTGCCTGTCACACGGAACACTAAAGGCGGGGTTTTGTCAGATGTATAAGTAGAAGCGTATGGAAACGGGTGTAAAAAGTCATGCGTCTTCGGCTCACTATCAAAACTTCTATGGATCTAGTTTGCCTCCGAGTCCCGTAGGTCTGGGTTGGGGATTGCTTCGGCATTTTAGCAGCAGATTGCTACTCAGTGATATGACAGAAGGCTGGAAGCGGAAAACATGCGTAGGACAAGATCAAGGACGCGCGCATCGCGTAGCGGTAAAAAACTATATTGCTTAACTGCCGTCGACTCCCTGAGTTTCCTTGTGGTCGTGGTGGGTTTGGTATTCTTTCGTCAGGAAACTCTAGGGAGGTGACTGCGGCCACATTCAATTGAATGCCGCTCAGATGGTGACTGATCTGGACATCAGCATCACCTCAGAGACGGGACCGTTCTTAACACGAGTTCTGCATTAACGCGTGTTCGGTTGCTGCACCACAATGAAGACAACTAACCCACTCCTCTCCGCTACGTAGGCGTTCGTGCCAACCCTCTCCTTGCTGCTTTCTCGGATAACTCGTGTTGTTGCTGCCCCACAATGATGAACCTGGCGTGTGCTCACCTTCTACGCAATCTCGCGCCTGCTCATAAGAATAGACTACGCAGACTCGTGTGAATCAGCGTCACCCTTTCACATCTGGATGTTGGATCCGCCGTGATAAATCTTATGGGCACAGAAAATCGCGCTATGGCGAAGCATTAAACAGGCGCAATCGTCGACAGCGCTTGGTGGCCTCGATTCCTGTACTCTAATGATGACAACTAACCCGCTGCTTTTCACTCCACAAGTGTTCGTGGCTATCGTCAATTACGAGCTGCTGTCTTCTGGGATAACTCTCGCAATGTACTGGTCTTCTGTAGGCAATATGAAAGACGTTTCGAGAAATAGCGTCCCTCTGCCGTGTGCTGTAGCCTGTTCAACTGCCTTAACAGGTGGACATCTCTGATTTTCAGTGCCTTGTTGTACACCCCTGTCTCTTCGAGAAGATAAGTGGCCCTTCCCGGGTGGGTGTCCAAGCGCTTGCTCATACGCCTTGCGTATCAGCCTGTCGAGAGCCTCTACTTCCCCCGTGCGGAAATTTACATATGGTGCCGATTACGTAATGCCGATCACAGTAAAGAGCCTGAACTAGTCCTATTAGTTGTTTTTCCTTGGGTCTCTTCTTCCTGCTGGTAACTTGTTTGAGTTATTCGCAAGATCTGCATGGTGAAGTATTGTACCTTCCATGTAGCGCATCCTACGCTGCCGTCATTTTATAAGTATAAGACGAGGTTACGAAGTCTGTCCACCTTGGCAAAGAAGCAACTGCTGCTACGCATCGCAACCAAGAGCACTTACCTAGTGATCCAAGCTGGTAGAACACTTCGGCCACTAGGTCAGCCTAGAAGGCGTCAGGACCACAGTATGATGAGGCTCAGATCATGAAGCAGGAAAGACGACGATGGAACGACCACGAAACCATCACAACCGCCAGCACATAATTTGTGGTCCAAGCTGGTAGACAACAGGTAGACATAAAAATTGTAACAGCGCCAGCACATGCATCCACAAAGTAACAAGGATGAGACACAAGCGCTGATTTGGAGAGACGAATATTCTCCGTAAGAGTGCCGACACGACGGCGTGCGTCAGTTTGGAAGCGTTCCACATACAGAAATATGGCAGCAAGTGCGTAAGCACTCCCTCTGTATCGCTTTTTCCTGCAGAGCTTCAATTTTTGGAAGCGACCGCTTAGTGATTTGATGGTATGTTAGTATCCCTCGTCTTTTTTCTTGTTTTTTTTCTAGTTTTCTTGTTTTTCTGCGTCTGTTTTCATTGACTGCCGGCACGTTCGTTCATCGATGCGCAATGTCACTTCCCCGATAAAGAGCGCTTGTGTCTCGTCCTTGTTACTTCGTAGATGCATGTGTTGGCGCTGTTACAAGTTTTATGTCATGTAAAGCCCAGCTCTCCCAGAAAGAAGTTTTAATGAAGACAACAGGTAGCCACTGCGTCGGCGGGAGGTTGACTGGCTGGTTGGCTGGCCGTCCGGCCCACCAGCAGCAGGCAGGCAGGTAGGCAGGCAGGTAGGTAGGCAGAAGCAAGCAAGCAGACAGGCAGAGACAGGCAGATAGGAAGGCCAGCAAGCAGAGGGAGACAGAAAGCCAGGCAGAGGCAGGGCATGGCATTGTGTACATGCCGCGTTATTTTTTACGAACTGTCCAGGAAAATCCGCTCATCTTGTGTGTATCACTTGAGCAGAACGGTTTGCGTTAGCTACGTTAGCTACATTCTGTCTGTGGTGACTCGGCACAAAAAAATACTTTGGAAGTCTTCAGTGTAAAAGCCTTGCTACAACACATCGCGAAAGAAGAATTACCGATGGTGTACCGAAGTTCCCATTTTCGCAATTGAAGTATCATTGCAACAGCGAAATTTGAAATTTGTGCCAAGATTCTTCCTACAGTTCTTCCCTAACGGCAGTCAACTAACTTTTTTCATTTAATTGGAGGGTGTGCTGTGCAAGCAATTTTGCACTCAATTTTCGAATGTTACCAAATTATTTAGAATAAGCCAATTCATAATATGTATTACATGGCAAAGCGGACTGCTGGAGCAAATTATGATTTTCTTTACTGTGGATTCTACTGTAGAGAACACTAGGAAAGCAGCCATTAGTGGATTTTACTAAGCGCTCGGTATGTACATCGAGAAGCTTCGACTACAAGCATGAAGTGTCCAACAAAATTGTATAGTTTTGGCCATGACTGAGTTCAATTTTTCAATTGTATAGGCCACCTGAACTCCAATAAGAAATATAGTAATTACAGACAAACTGATAAATCCTGTTTGTACTGATGATAACTGCAACAGATATATTCCCGCTACCCATCTGATTCTTGATATAAAAGTTCTTATTTTATGATGAGTGACGGACTTTTTTATTATTTCAGAGTGTCATAACAGAAACGTGCAGCATACATTCATATTGTACATTAATGACCTGGCTGGTATTATTAGTACCATCCAGTGCAGGCACCATTTTTAGCTGCAGCGATGCTGTGCAGAACGACTCTTTCCTAAAGGTAAACCATATACCAAGACACATCTCTCCCGAAGCGTAATAGCATATGAAGTTTCATCGTCCACACGTGCAATACGTATGCAGTGCAGGTTGCTAGTCGCGGATAATTTCTCATTCGTATTCTGTCTAGATGTCAAGGAAAGCAGGTCATCGGTGTCAAAGTAATAGGCGTCGATGACCTAGAAGATGAGTCCCAGAGTGAAGGGGACGACGTCCCAATATAATCTGAAAATTTTCTAGGTGTATTTGATATGAACTGTCAGTATCTTGTTATTTTGGCACATCGAAAAGACCCTAAACATCACTTCAATGAACACAGTGAGTAGATCAAATTTAAGCCTTCTTAGTGTAGCTGCTCTCTCCAAGGCATTTCAAAGACTACTCTTGATAACAAACAGCGTTGGCTTTAGCAGAGATGCAAGCTTTTTGGCAGGTTTTCGAAAGAAGCACCTCAGGCAGTATATCAGGCAGGATAGCAGGCAGGGCAGGCAGGCAGACAGGCAGGCAGGCAGCCACGCAGGCAGGCAGCCTGGAAAACAGGCAGGGCCAACAGGGCAGGATGAGGCGCAGGTATGGCAGGCAAGGAGGCAGGAAAGCAGGGTAGCGAAGTGCAGGCAGGCAGGTGTTCAAGCAGGGCAGAGCAGCGAGGCAGAGCAGGTGTGCTGATAGGCCTGGAAGGACAGGCATGAAGGCATGGCTTGGCAGGCCCGATACAGGGCAAGCATGCAAGCAGGGCAAGCAGGGCAGGCCAGAAGGGCAGGCAGGTGAGGTAGGCAGACATGGCAGGGAGACAGGGTAGGCTGGACAGGCACACATGTCAGAGCAGGCCGGCACGGCAGGCAGAGTAGAGCAGAGACGCAGGGTAGGCAGTGCAGACAGGCAGGGCAGGGCAGAGGAAAAGAGCGCGCATGGTGGCAGCTTTAAGCGGGTGCACCAGTCGGATATCTTCAAGGTGATGTGCACCATTGAATCCGAACTCATTGAAGCATGGAGATACCAAAGCCTTGGATGAATACTTGAACGCATTGTTTGAAATTGATGATCACAGCTGCCAAGCTATTCATTAATGACATGACGGTAAATATTGGTGCACCATTTGGAAATACATAAAAAGCTTGAGTATTTCTTTTTGTGATTGTTTGTCTTACTTTAGTTAGGGCGAGCTCTTCATGATTGTTCTTAAAAACAAAGCGTTTCGGTGCCTTTTCTTTCATCGGGCGATACCGTAAAAAGAACATTTCTGCGACATTTTTCTCACAGCACTAGAGTGGGGGATAGGTCTTAACATTTCCACTTTCGAAAATTACAGTGAAGTTGGAGCAACGTACGTTGGAATTTGCGCAGCAATCGCTCGTACCATTCTCAACTAACGGCACCAGACTAAACTTTTTCATTGAATTAAGACTATGTGTTGTACATGCAATTTTTCATTCAATCCCTAATGTTACGCAATTATTTAGATTAAGCTCATTCCTAATTATTAATATATAGCAAAGCAAAGTGATTCAGTGAATTATGCTTTTCTCAATTGTGGATTACACTGCAGAGAATACTACGAAAGCGTGAAATTGTGAATTTTACTACTCATTCGGTACCTACTTCGAGAAGCTTGGAGTACAAGCATGAAGTGGGCCACAAAATTGTGTCGTTTTGGTAATGATTGGGTTCGATTATTCATTTGTATAAGACATCTGAGGTCCAGTAAGAAAAATGGTAATTACAGAAGAACTGATCCATCCTTCTTGTGCTGATGATAATTGCGCGAGTTTTCTTTCCGCTGCCTTTTTTTATTCTTTTCATATTAAAAGTTCGTATTTGATATTGAGTACCCTACTTTTTAATATTTCAGATGGTTGTAGCAGAAGCGCCCAGAGTATATGCATATCGTAAAATCATGACTGGCTGGTACATTTAGTATCGTCATGTGCACACTGCATTATTACCTACAACAATGCTCAGCCTAACGACTATTTCCTAAAACGAAAGCACGTTACAAGACAAATTATTTACGAAGCCAAATAACATATGAGCATTCTTTGTTCTTTGGTGCAATGCGTATGCAGCCCAGGTCACGACTCGTGGATAATTGCTAATTCGTATTCTTGCCTTTTGTCAAGAAGCTCCGGTCATTAGTGTTCAAATAATTAACGTCTATGACCAGCAAGATTAATGCTAGGCGTAAGGGTACGACGTCTTATTATAATTTCAAAATGTCCTTGGTATATTTAAAGAAACGAATTGGTATTTTCTTGTTCTAGAATTCATAACTTCGTTTTATCGCTAAATCTATGAGCAGCGTCTTTCGTATAGCCAAGAAAGGAGGTCATTACATTACAGTACATCGGCACAGCACAACGCTGTTTACGTATGCTGAGGACAGTTAACGGCGCGTAAGGAAGCCATGGTGATAGTTGCAAAACAAAACGATACTAGAAAAAACGCTATGGCGGAAAACGACAGCAATAAATAGTTCAGTTTGCGATACCTCCTCCTTATTTCATGAATAAATAAATGTCGTTCATCGTGCATGTGCACAGTCGCTAATGATCTGCGGAAGTTTCCTAGCGTTTTTGAGTCACAAGGAATGGAAGGAACGCTTATTATAATTGGAGTATCTAAATGAGATACAATCTATGCTCCTGTTAATCTTTCTAGGCAGATATCTTTATATAGCTTTTTTACTTTATGGAGATATGCGCCGCTATTATTAGAATGACCCTAAATTACTCAACATTCATTCTCAGTTGTTTGTTCTGGTGCTCTATAAATATTCGGAAAGGCATATCAAAAAGACTCAGGACAGCACTTTTATCAACACATTGAGAAGATCGAATTTAAAATTCATACCATAGATGCTCCCTGCAAGATATTTCTGAAGACTGCGCTTCATAAGAAACTGCCCTGGATAATCATAGATTGCAAACAGCGATGGTGTTAGCAGCGATGCAAGCTTTATTCAGGCTTTGCAAAGGAGAACAGCAGGCAGGCAAGGAGGGCACGGCAGGGCAGGGCAGGGTATTAGAAAGAGCGCTCATGGTGATAGCTTTAAGAGCGTGCACAGCTCTGTGACGTCTACAAGGAGATGAGTAGTATTTAATCCGAAAACTTTGAAGCATTCAGATATCAAAGGCTTGGACGAATACTTGAAAGAATCAGTTAACATTAATTATTACATCTGCCAAGCTATTCATTTGTGACGTGGCGGTTATTATAGGTGCGCCATTTTCAAGAACATTAAAAGCTTGAGTATTTGTTATCGTGATCGTGATTGTTTGTGTTAGCTTCGTTTGGGCGAGCTCTTCTTAATTGTCGCGACCAGCGAAGCGTTTGAGCGCCTTTAATTCGTCGGTCAATACCGTAAAAAGCACTTTTCTACGAATTTCGTCTCGGAGCACTAAAAATGGGGGATACGTTTTAAAATCTGCACTTTCGAAAATTACAGCAACGCTGAAGCAACGTACGTTGGTATTTGTGCCAATATCGCTCCTACAGTTCTCCACTAACAACACAAGACTAAGCATATTCATTGAATTAGAAGGGCGTGTTGTACTTGCAATTTTCCGTTAAATCCCTAATGTTACCAAATTATTTTGGAGCTCATTCGTAATTTAAAATATATAGCAAAGCGGGGCGCATTTGCGAATTATGCTTTTGTCCATTGTGGATTCCACTCTAGAGTATACTACCAAAGCGTGCACTTGTGAATTTCATACGCATTCGGTATCTACTTTGGGAAGGTTTGAGTACGATCATGAAGCATGAAACGAAATTGCATGGCTTCCGTAACGATTGGGTTCGATTCTTCAATTGTATAAAACACCTGAGGTCCATTAAGAAAAAAATGTAATTACACAAGAGCTGATACTTCCTATTTGTGCTGATGAGAATTGGGTGAGTTTTATTTCCGCTACCTTTCTGATTCTTTATATATCAGAAGTTCTTATTTTATACTAAGTAACGTACTTTTTTATAATTTCAGACTGTCGTAACAGGAACGTGCAGCATATATTCGTATTGTAAAATCATTACCTGGCTGGTATCGTTAGTACCGTCAAGTGCACTCAGCATTATTAGCTACAACGATACGGTGCATAACGGCTCTTTCCTAAAAGGAAAGCATCTGGCAAGACGCATTGCTGACGAAGCTATTAGCATATGAACTTTCATCGTTCACGGGTGCAGTGCGTATGCAGTGCAGGTCGCGACTCGTTTTTAATTCCTAATTCGTTGTCTGGCCTGATGTCAAGGAACGCAGGTCATCAGTAGTAAATTTATCATGCGTCGATTGCCGAGAAGTTTAGTGCTAGGCTTAAGGGTACAACGTTCTGCTATAATGAAAAAGTGTTTTTGGTATATTTAATATGAGCAATCGCTATCTTGGTATTCCAGAATTCAGAACTTCGTTTTATTGCGACATTTATGAGCGGTGTCCTCCATTCAGCCGAAAACCAAAGTCGTTCCGTATGACTCTATCAGAACAGCACGACGCTGTTTAGATATGCTGTGGATTGTTAACGACACGTAGACAGTACGTGGTGATGGTTGCAAAGCAGAACAATACCGAAAGAACGAAATGACGGAAAATGAAAGAATTAAATAGTTCAGCTTGCCGTACCTTCTCCTTATTTAAAGAATGAACAAATATCGTTCATCGTACATGTACACCGTCCCTCATGATCTAGAGAAGCTTTCTGCGTTTTTGAGTCACAGGGAATGGCAGGAATGTTTCTTATGTTGGGAATGTGTAAATGAGATACAGTCTATGCACCTTCTAATCTTTCTAGGCAAATATTTTATTTATTCATTTTACTTTTGCGAGATATGTTCCGCTAATAATACAGAGACCCAAAATTACTCAAAGTACATATTCTCAGCTGTTTGCTTTGGCATTCAATAAATACCCAGAAAGCCATATCCAATGGCCCTCGGCAGCAATTCTGTCAACACAGTGAGTAGATTGAATTTAAATATGCCTGTATAGGTTCTCTGGGCAAGGTAATTCTGAAATATACTCTTTATAACAAATTGGTATTGGTAACCATACATTGCAAAACAGCGTTGGCTTTTGCAGAGATGTAAGTTCTTTAGAGGCTTGGGAAAGGACCACGGCAGGCGCATACCAATATGCTAAACATACGTGCAAATATATTTGTGTACCATTATTTGACTTTTTTAATTGTCGGCAACTCTGTGCACATAGTCCACTACCTCTGGCTCATTCATGTGCACTGCGTTGATTCGGCGCTTCTGCGTTACTTCATTATGCACAAAGGTCCGATATCCATCCAGAACCGAGAGACGCAACCAATGCAAGTTGTAGTAGTCACTTTTTGAAAAGGTGCACTTGCTAGCAAGACTATCACGTGCACTACCTACCGATTCGCTTTACGTGACTCGGAGAAACGTGATGGCTACAAACAACCTGTAGGCTTTCAGTGGCTCAAGTGCTCCCTTAGGCAGACGCCTGAACTATTTCTATGGCGCGTTGGAATTATGATAGCGCTGTCTACTGTTTAAGCTTCTGTGCTTTTCTCTGAAACAAAAAAAATATCACTGTGCTGAATTAAGGCAATTACTACGTGCAGCTAAGCCACTGCTTCGATATTTAGGTGCAAGATTCATGACCGCTATTCTCGCCAATGCAGTTCTTTGTGCAGGCTTCAAGATACGCTAGTGACGAACCACGGTTCGCGAAGCGGCAGCAGCTAGATCCAGTACAACGCGACCAAAGCTTATTCACCATAGATAAAGCCGGATTTATTTGAACGTACGTCGACTGCGTCAATATAAACAAATCAGACAGTCGGTCGTACGCCGGGACAAATTCCTACTCTAACCTATCTTTTCTTTAGGTTTTCCTTTGCAGTTCGCGCACGTTATTCATACAACACACAAATAATATAGAGGGGGCGAATATAAAGTGGCTCAGGACGAACGGGTGGGCTAGTTGATGCACACAGGTCTACAGGACTTCGCGTGGCAACAAACCAGTTGCAGTGAGCGCTTTACGGTGTCTTCACTCAGTCGGCCTTTGCCGAATTATGGCGCGCTGTGATTAAAAAGACTATAAGCTGTTTCGACTGTGAAACAAGTACGAATGATGTACGGCAGAAATCTCACGATCACGGTCAATAGCGATGCGAATATTAATGGAACAATGCAGCGACAGACATTTTTTCTGAAATCATGTTTATGTAACATGTGTATTGGTAATTTTGTGACTTTCGTTTCTTCAACTATATGCCACGTGCTGCGGTATCATCCTATTTTGATATGGCGCTCGTTATCAAGGTCTCCCACGAACATGGAGGCATAACGACGAGTTTATCACGCCGACGCAGTGACGTTGGAATAATGTAATGGATGGAACCATGGAGGTTCGGGGCGCGAGCGCCCCTTCGTAGTTTTCGGGAGGGGGGCCTACGTATGTGCTGAAGCCCCCCCCCCCCCACACACACACAAATTTAAATGCCCGGTATCACAGCGCTGCTGCCCACATCATTTGACGTTTTTAGTGAGTGGCCTCTACCTTTTCAATTAAGCTTTATTGTGGCTAAAACATCGCCGCACCACTGTCACTTCAGAGCTGCGTAGCTTTTAATTGTTTCTTTCACTTTATTCCTCCAAACCCTGACAATGCTGATTAGAAGCACCAGCGGTGGCTACCTCATCTGTGTTTGTTAACTTCCACCTTTTTTGAAATTTTGATCATGAACATCATGCACTGAAATACACGCACCGGAGAACGTTTAATAAATTTTTAATCATAGGAAGGTGGCGAACTAAAAATTATTTCTAATTGTATGGGTAGCCTATAGGTAGATAATGAAAATGTTACGTTATGTTGACCTGGCTTCAAATCGCTTCGCGTGCTTTTTTGATGCGGAAACAAACCTCCACACCTCAGTGACTGCTTCTGCAGAATATTTTATCAACGATCTGATAATTATTTATATTTTTTTTGATATCACAATACCGTTTCGATTGTCGGGTGATACTGTAGCGTTTCTTTTTTTTCACTTTTATTCCGAGTATAAGCACTGCTGTGCATGAATGGTATTGATTATAATTTCGGGTGAATTATCCGTGGCCCCATTGCGGTTACTGAGTTGAATATGTATATACAGGGCGTTTCACGTAATCTGGACCGAACATTTTTAAAACGTTGTTAGCCGCAGCTGAATGCAGCCAAGCGCATATAGTTGTTTTTTATATTCTGCCTAATTGGTTATTTAATAAGTATTCTTATCGAACAATTTTAATATTCACTTCACGGCCAAGTGAGTTTGTTTGCCGTGTAGAGGGGATTCCGAAACGACCAATCCAATGTTTTGCGCCAACGTACATGGCGTGTGGTAATTTTTTTCGGCGCCTAAAGAAAGCCCACGAAATATTAAATAAAACCTTGTGACTGCGTTCTCAACTGCGCTTCCTGCGAAAGAACCATTGGCGTGAATTGTGATGAAGAGAGCGTCTGTGGCTCTAGTCATCGGCTTCACAGTGCTTCAGCAACTTTGACGGTGACACACGGAAAGGAAGCGCTGTCGTCCTTGATAAGCGATAGGCTTGACGCATGGTTGAGAATGCTGCACTACGATAGCGCACGCGCTCAGTCGCGTGATCCTATTTCGTGTTTCATGCGCATTCTTTAAACGCCGAAAAAAAATCACCCTGCATCATGTACGTTCGCACAAAAAATTGAATCGGTCGTTTCAGAAACCCCTCTACAGCTCAACGAAACGGAATTGGCCCTATAGTGAATAATAAAAAATCCATTGTTAATTATAGTTTCTATTTGTTTCATTTATTTCTTTCATTGCCCTCTTGACTGAAAGCATTATAGAGGTGAGTGGGTATATTCGATGAAGTGAAAAAAAACGGGCAGTAAATTTGTATAAAACAAAACAGGAAAAAGGGTGACACCAATACAATAAAGGAAGTTAACAGTAATTAGCCCACAGTACAAGGGAAGAATACACCGCTGCCCACACGAAGCATAAAGACACCCTACCAACAAAGAAATGACGCTGTAAACAGTAATATACGCCTACAAAGCAAAGTCTGCTGTGATCAAAAAGGGGAAAAAATGGATAAGCAAGAATAAAAAGGATAACAGTGCTAGGATTTATTGAGTTTATGACAACAGCAGGTTAGCTAAAGCACCTCTGAACTTTGACTTATCGGATATTTCGAAGATAGATCAGGAAGGGTGATTCCAGCTTGCTGACGTAGTGGGTATAAATGAATTCAAAAAATACTTCGTGTGGCATGAAGGAACACCTATTTTACGACGATGGTCAATGCGGGCTGAAACTTAACGTGGGAGCATTATCAATTTATTCTTAAGAATGGGGTTGTTATATTAAATCTTACGGGACAGGCAATTAACAATTGACAAGAACTTTATTGAAGTGTTCCTAGGAGCATGATTCGGCTCCCCAATCAAGTACATGGCTCCGCCCACGATGGGACTGGGAGGCGGTTACTCTCTGCGACGTCGCGGGCCGTGTGGATGGCCCTCTGAACGGTAGTTTATGCGTGAATTCCAAGCTCTTCAGCAAGGCGTCCCACTTGAACATGTTTTGAAGTTCTGAGCCCGCGTTGTAAGGGCATGTAAGAGCATGTGTTTGAAAAAGGAGCATGCGTGACCGCATATGGAGCTCGACTGCGGGAAGCTGAGGTATATCCAACTAAGCACTCAGGGGGTGAGCTACGATCTCGTCCTTAAGAGCCTGAAAGGAACCGCCTGAGCTCAGTTCAGTTCCCAGGCTGGGGAAAGGAGGGGTTTCCTCCTGCTTTATCGGTAACGCGACGTACATTTGTGATAGGCAGTAAGAGGATCTCTGAAGCCACAATCCTGCGCGAGAGCCGCAGCGTCAGCTCGGCACGGTTCGTGGATTTGAGCGCCAGGCAGTTGTCCCGCTCGTTACAGTTGCAACCCACTTGGTTAGTTATATCGTTCGCGTAGGCCGGGAACCAGGCTATGCTAAGACCTGCAGTCTTTTTCGCTTGTAGTAATACGATAGGATCTGATGACGATGCCGGCAGCGTGTTTAAAAACAAAGCGAAACTAGAGCAAGCCCTGATCGCCGTGCTCGAGAGAAAATGGTCGTCCGGTGTTTTGCGGCTTGAAGAGCCAAGGCTATCGCGGTTTCCTCCGCCTCGTTCGCGTGTTCAGTGTAGATTGACACGGCGCTGATAAGTGCTCCGCCCGCGTTCACGACTGAGATTGCAAAGCTGTCTTCGCTGCCGCATTTCATGGCGTCGACGAAGAATGTATCTGTACCCGTAAGGATCAATTCGTTGAAGAATGGCTCTAGCCCGTTCCCATCTGGGACCTTCGTTACATATCGGGTGAATGTTCCTCGGCTCAGACTCTACATTTATACCCTCCCTGGCTAAATTAGCCAGGCGGTATCTGTCGAGCAGTGCCTGTATAGGGAGTATAGCAGCTTCATGCAGAATCTTATTACCCGGCTTAGTTGACGAAAGCCTGCAAATCTGAGCAATAAACTGTGTTTCGTTTAATGCGTCTGTGGTGTTGTGAATTCCGAGTTCGAGTAGTTTTTTCGTGCTAGCGGACTGTGGAATGCCGAGTATTCTTTTCACGCCGGAGCTGAGGAACGGGTCGATCTTGTTGTTTACAATTTTGCTTCATTTGAGGAATGTAGCCGTTAAGTAATATGCCTGACGAAAAAAGCTTGCAAGTCCCTGAGTAGCTTGTCCTCCTTGAGTCCTCCCTTTTGCTTGGGATTCTAGGAATGAGTCAGTATATTGTTCGCCCACGCGATTAGCTTGCTTACAACTTCAGCATTACAGCCTTTGGGGCTGTTTCAAAGTCATAAAATTTTGATGGGATTCACGATCGCAATGGGATGCCCTTCTCGTGTCATTACTTTGACAGGCAACATTTTCGGAGGCTCGACGTTCCTAACGCACTGTGTGGACGGTCTCTAGAGGAGGAGTTCGGATTTGTGCGGTGAAAGCTTTAGACCCGTGCATCTAAGAGATGCTTCCTTACCTCTATGACCGCCTGGAGAGATCCCCCCCAGGGACCAAATTCTGATGTCGTCTGCATAAATTGCGTTGCCTATTTTTGAGAGTTCCGCCAGCCATTCGGAGAGTTTATGCATGGCGATATTGAACAGAAACAAGGATAGGACTGAGGCCCCGAGAGGTTCCGCTGTTTCCCAGTTCGTAAGGACCACCCGACATTGTGCCAACTCGTAGGAACGCTTTCCATTTCGATAGGAACGAGAAAGTGAAATTAAAGACTTCTCACCTCAGATTGAGAGAGAAAATTTCGTTCAAGATGTGTTCGTGAGCCACCTTATCAAATACCTTAGCGAGGCTGAGTGCAATGATTCCTTGGACGTCCCGCGTCTCGTTCTCGAATATGGATATATTGAGTATGAGCATTGCGTGCTGCGTGGAGAGTCCCAAGCTTTCCGGGTTTTTTTTATTCGCAGTGAATGAGAAGAACGCTTGTTATGTACGGAACGTCTGAATAAGACCCAACGTAGGCCCTGGGTAATCTTTGCATACAGATTTCCTTACTTCTTGCGATCTATGTTCATATATATATATATATATATATATATATATATATATATATATATATATTATAATACCGAGACCGATCGAGTTGTCCAGCGCTGTTTATTCCACAAAAGGCAACGCCCCCAGCTCACGCGCGAAGAAGTTGAAGAACAGGGAAGATGATGATGGCTATGTACAAATGAAAACGACGAAGTACGTTAATAGTGCTTACACTAACTTCCCCCCGTCATGGAAGTGGCCAGCCTGGCCGCAGATTAGAGATTATCTAAACGGGGAGTGAAGGGCTTCATCCGCGAGACGTGAACAATTTCGGCATTCCGGCGGCGCCGGTCAGTGACGGAGTGTACTGGGCGGACGAGATAGTTCACTGCAGATGTTTGCTGCACAACGGTGTATGGACCAATGTAGCGTGGAAGGAACTTCTCACAGAGGCCTGGGGTGCGGACTGGAGTCCTAAGCAGGACTTGGTCTCCAGGGTGAAAACGTAGGTCATGGCGTTTGTTGTCGCAGTAACGATTGCGCTCAGCTTGGATAGCTTCTGTGCTTTGCCGGGCGATTTGACGGCAATGTGCAACTCGGGCAGCGAAATCTTCTGGAAGCGACGCGTTGGGCGAAGAAGGTGCGAAAAATAGTTCTCTGTCGAATATGGTGGAAGGAGATCGTCCATACACAAGGAAGAAAGGGCTGTAGCCGGTAGTCCGTTGAATAGCAGTATTATATGCGAATGTCACAAAAGGAAGAATTTTATCCCAGTCAGTGTGGTCAGGACGGATGTACATGGAAATCATGTCAGACAGCGTACGGTGGAAGCGCTCAGTAAGGCCATTGGTTTGCGGATGATAAGTAGAAGTAGATTTGTGGACAGTATTAGTGGCTCGAAGAACTTCCTCGAGAAGTTGTGAAATGAAAGCCTTGCCACGGTCACTGAGAAGAACGCGAGGAGCCCCATGGCGCAAGACGATGGCGCGCAACAAAAAGTCGGCGACCTCAGAAGCGGTGCCGGATCACAGAGGGGCAGTCTCGGCATATCTTGTTAAATGGTCGACCGAAGTGACAATCCAACGGTGACCGGAGGGTGTCATCGGCAAGGGACCATATAAATCAATGCCAACAAATTCAAAAGGTGCCTCCGGGCAAGGGAGAGGTTGTAGTAAACCGGCAGGAGGGGATGTAGAGCGTTTGCGGTGCTGACATGACGCACAAGAGGCAATGTATTTGGCCACCGTTGAGGATAGGCCAGGCCAGAAGCAGCGGGTCTTTATGCGGTCGTAAGTCTTGTGGAAGCCTAAGTGGCCAGCCGATACATCGTCGTGAAGTGCTTCTAATACCCGCAAACGAAGGCAGCGAGGTAGAACTGGGACCCACCGGTGACCTGTTGGGTGGTAAACGTAGCGGTGTAGCACGCCACCTTGAAGGCGGAATTGTCGAAGTTGGCGTCGCAAGCGGCTGTTGGGTGGTTCGGTGAACCCACTAAGGCAATCCATGAGAGCTCGACAGTAGGAGTCGGCCCGCTGAAGCGAGACGAAATCAGAGCGTGATGAAAGCGTTACTTGGTCCAGGGGCGTTATCGAGAGTTGGTGAGAGGCAGGCGTAGCATCGGAACGACGTGGTTGGGAAGACGACTGCGCGTTACCTGGAGAGAGTGAGAGTGGGCAGCGAGACAATGCGTCTGCATCGTGATGGTGTTTTCCAGACTTGTATGTTATAGTGAAGTCATATTCCTGCTAGCGGAGTATCCAGCGTCCTAAGCGTCCTGACATGTTTTTCATTGATGACAGCCAACACATAGCATGATGGTCGGTGACGATGGTGAAGTGGCGGCCGCAAAGGTATGGGCGAAATTTCTGAATCGACCAAACGATAGCCAGGCACTCTTGCTCTGTTATGGTGTAGTTCCGCTCAGCTGGAGAAAGTGTTCGGCTGGCATATGCTATGACTTGCTCTTTAGATGCTGTATTACGTTGCAGAAGTACTGCGCCAATACCTTGTGCGCAGTACAAGGTATTGTACAGTACAGTACAGGTACAGTACATTCGGCTTGCGTCAGTTTGGAGTATGGTGGGGGCACGGTTATCGAAGTGGCGAAGCACTGGTCCGGAAGTAAGATGCCGCTTAAGAGCTTGAAAAGCCGACTCGCAGTCGCTAGTCCACGTGAAAGAGGCACCGGTAACCAGTAGCTTGTGTAGAGGAGCTGCTATTGCTGCGAAGTTGCGTATAAACCTACGGAAATATGACGCCAAGCCGAGGAAACTACGTAGATCTTTCTGTTGCTGGGGGCGAGGAAGCTGAAGAACGGCACTAATCTTTTCGGGGTCAGGCTGGATGCCATCTTTTGAGACGACGTGACCCAATACTTTTATTGTTTTGCTTGCAAATTTAAATTTTTTGCGTCAGTTTGGAGTATGGTGGGGGCACGGTTATCGAAGTGGCGAAGCACTGGTCCGGAAGTAAGATGCCGCTTAAGAGCTTGAAAAGCCGACTCGCAGTCGCTAGTCCACGTGAAAGAGGCACCGGTAACCAGTAGCTTGTGTAGAGGAGCTGCTATTGCTGCGAAGTTGTGTATAAACCTACGGAAATATGACGCCAAGCCGAGGAAACTACGTAGATCTTTCTGTTGCTGGGGGCAAGGAAGCTGAAGAACGGCACTAATCTTTTCGGGGTCAGGATGGATGCCATCTTTTGAGACGACGTGACCCAATACTTTTATTGTTTTGCTTGCAAATTTAAATTTTTTTGTATTGATCTGGAGACCAGCATTCGCAAGGCACTTGAGAACTTCGTCTAATCGATGAAGATGTTGGCTGAAGTCAGACGAAAAGATGACAATATCGTCCAGATAACAGAAGCATGTCTTCCATTTTAGACCACGAAGTACGTTGTCTATCATGCGCTCAAATGTGGCAGGAGCATTACAAAGGCCAAAAGGCATCACGTTAAATTCATAAAGGCCATCCGGTGTAGCGAATGCGGTCTTTTCTTTGTCAGTCTCGTTCATCGGAATTTGCCAGCATCCTGATCGAAGATCAACTCTGGAGAAATACTCCGCCCCTTGTAGCGTGTCCAAAGTGTCGTCAATTCGAGGTATTGGATATACGTCCTTGCGTGTGATCTTATTGAGCGCTCGATAATCCACGCAAAAGCGAACTGAGCCATCTTTTTTCTTTACCAGGACCACGGGAGACGCCCATGGGCTAGATGAAGGTCGTATTATCTTCCGCGCAAGCATGTCAGCGACCTGTTGTTCAATGACCTTTCGTTCGGACGGCGATACACGATAGGGGCGTCGTCGTATTATAGCGGAACCATCGGTTTCGATGCGGTGTGTAGCCGCAGGAGTTTGGCTCAACACAGGGGAACAGCTATCGTAACAGGCTTTGTGTTTTGCCAAGACCACCATTAAGGCTTCGGATTGCGCGGCTGTTAGGTCAGAACCAAGAACGGCTGGAGGAGGGAAAAAATCATCCAAACCTGAGGTTGGTGCTGGCGATGAAGAAGGGCAAAGCGTGACTATAGAGATAGGCTGAGTGTCGGCGAGGGTTGCCACAGTCATCCCTTTGGGCAGCATCACAGGATCTGGGGTCGTGTTGCAAGCAGACAGAAGGGCGCAGCCGCGTGAAAACCGGACGAGACAGGTGGCAATGAGAATTCCGCGAGAAGTACAGCGGGAAGAAGGGGCGACTAGGGCGTCTCCGTCGGCGATCTGACTGGATGTCACGGCTACAACGTCTTCGTGACCAAGACGCAGGACGTAGTCTGCAGCAATGGCCAAGTTCATGCATGAAAGTGAAGAGTCCGCAACAGGTTCAAGCTCTGTATCCGTGATGTGGACAACTTCCTCTCTACATGAAATGACGGCTGAAGCAGAATGTAGGAAGTCCCAACCAAGTATAAGTTCATGGATACACGTTGGAAGGATGATAAACTCGATGTGGTGGCGTATGCCGTCGATTAGAACACGAGCAGTACACTGTCCGTCAGGGTGAATGAATGCATTATTAGCACCACGCAAAATAGGTCCAAGATACGGCGTTTTTACTTTACGGAGCCGGGAACACAGATCACTCCGAAGAACAGAAACGGCGGCACCGGTATCGATGAGAGCTGACGCGGGAACACCTTCGACAGTCACAGAAAGCATGTTGGCCGGGCGAACAGGAGGAATTTTTGAAGACCGATAAGAAGTAGTTTCCCCTCCAAAAACTGCAACAGTTAGTTTTCCGAGTGCTGGTCGACAAAATGGGAAGTGGGACGAAGCGGTGATGTAGAGCGCCGGTAAGGGGATGGAGAACGACGTCTGGCCGAACGGGAACTATGAGGCAGATTGGGAGCAGCTGGTGGAGACGGAGAACGCTGTTGAGGGAACGAGTGTACATATATATATATATATATATATATATATATATATATATATATATATATATATATATATAGACCCTAATTAGCCAACGTAGATATATTGAGTTGTTTGTGTTGGTATTGTGAAAACATCTTCATAAATGTATATATAAGATGCCCGAGACAGCAATTTGGTCGACACAGAGGAGAGATTTTAATACCAAATTGACCGCACACCTGCTATGGGCAAATATTTATGAAGACTGCTCTTGTTAGCCAACTGGTCTGGACAACCATAGAGGGCAAAACAGAGTTCGCTTTAGCAGAGATGTCAGCTTTTATGGAGACTTTCGAAAGGAGCACAGCAGGTACGCATCAATTATCTTACTTATTGTACAAATATATATCTGTATCATTAGTTGTCCTTGTTTTTTTTTAAATTGTCGGTATCATTGGGCATGTAGTGTACTTTCTCTGGCTGCTTCTTGTGTCCTTCGCTGATTTAACCCTTCTGCGTGGCTCCCATAGCTTACACACACACAACTCAAATTTCGAGTCCAAACCGAGGGACAGAACCCATTCAAGTCGCAGCCAGTATTTGAAAAGGCGCACGTTCATGCAAATCTTTCACGTGGTGAGCTTAAACATTCGCTTTCCGTGACTCGGAAAAAATGTATGAACATAACGCCGTAACAACAACAGAAGACTCAAACATTGAGAAGAGATTGAAATCAATAGATGAAAAGACAACCGACATGCTTCCCCTCGTCGCTAAAAGTTGATAATTCGACAGAACTATTGAAAACAGTCAGTGACATTGAAACATCGGTACAGCACCTTTCTGACAAACATGATACAATATTAAGTAAGTTAGACAAGCAAAACTTCAAAATTGCAGTCTAGGAAAGTAGGGTGAAGACGATAGAGTCAGGAACGCCCACAAGCACGAAGGAAGTCAAACTGCAGCTAAATGAGCTGGAACAGTGCAGTCGCAGGCAAAACATGGAAGTACATGGCCTCGCAGCGAAGGCACACGAACACCTTCTCGCCAAAATGAATGATCTTGCGTCCAAGCTTCAGCTACTGCAGCTTGAAAACAGTAACCTTGATGTACTTCATAGGCTACCTGCACGAAAGGGAAATAAGCCTATCCTTCTTGCTCGGTTTTCGTTCGTCCGTCCTACTTAAAGAACATTGATGCGCAATCGCTCGCGCCTTGAGAATGAAGCACCAAGCGTGAAATTTTTGGACAACCTGACACATTTCAACCAACGCCTTTTTTCGTTAGCAAGTGGAAAAGGCACGGAAAAGAACTACCGGTTTTTGGGGCAAGAGAATGGTCACATATTTGCAAGGTAAACAGAAGGCGCCGACGCGATTCACATCTGCGATGAAAGTGGCATTGATAACATGATATGATGTGCTATTAAGCTAGTGTATATCTACAATGAATGGCACTTCAAATGGGCAACATTCCTTATCACGGTGCCAACTCTTGTGAATGTATGAAGGTTTCAAAATCCGGATGCTTTTCCTTTAATCATCTGAATTCATGCAGTTTAAGGAACAAAGAAGAAATGGATATCTTTTTCTCATCATTGAACAATGAATATGGTGCGCTGGCATTCACTGAAACCTGGTATACTGATTCGGATGACGTTCGCATTCCTGGTTATAGGTGTGAGGCGCTGTATAGGAAAACCAAGGAAGGGGGTGGTGTATTTTGTACATGAAAAACAGTTTTTCTTACGAAATACTTCCACAGTGCAGTTTTGAACCCTTCCCATGAATCGCTTTTTAGTCAAACAAATGTATTATTCTTTGGCGTAATTCATAGGCCGCCTTCTGTGTGTCTTCAGGAGTTCTTCAACTTTTAATATATAGTATTCTTGTATAAAGCCTACTCGCATCACAGGCTCCATCGAAAAACTTATTGATCTATGCCTAACAAACAGTGACATACATTTGTGGTAACACGGCAGGAGTACTCCTGAGTGACGTCAGTGATCACCTGTCAACCTTCTGCTTTATTGAAAGGTCAACTAAACAAATATTTCAACATACTTACCTGCCAAATAGTTACCGCATTATAAACCAAAGCAAAATTGAATATTTTCCTCAGCTTTGCTTCTCTGTCGACTGGAGTCAATTGCAGCGTGACGAAGATCCTATTATTTAATACGACAAATTCTCGCACAAAATAACAGAGTTGTAAGGTTGCCCTTTCCCAGTTGTAACAATGGGAAAGTGCAGAAAAGGAAGGAAGCCTTGGATTACACGTGACCTGCTCAGGCGAATCAAGGCACGAAATGGGCTTTCTCGAAGTTTGAAAAGTCTAAAGACTTGACAGTTCTGAAATAGTATAAAAAAGTTAGAAATCAATTACGTCCAGATATAAAAAATATAGAATTCAATACTACGCTCATAAATTTTCAGATATCTCCTTTGACCCTCGAAAAACGTGGCGTACAGTGAAAGATCTACAGAAATCGGAAAAAAATGTACCTACGCAAATTTCAATTCGAGGAACGGTTCTGAGGGGTAAAGCTCTTGCCATGGAGTTCAACAGACATTTTTTTGACATTTGGAGGATTTCCTGCAGGAACGCACAGTAATAATGCAAAATACATGGAACATAGTCTTCAACACAGCCTTTTCTTATATCCTGCTACTCCTGCCGAGATTTCCCATATAATATTAGGTCGCGAAATTAACTGTTTTGCGGTTTTGATGTCATTAAGGTAGCACCAATTAAAGCAATTGCTGACCTAATAGTTAATCTACTTTGTCATATAACAAATCTAATCTTGACAACAGGTATTTTCCCCAAAAATTGAAGATGGCAAGAGTTGCTGTTTAGTTTAAAGGTGATGCTGCAAATATAATTAATAAATATAGACCTATATCAGTTCTAGCGTTTTTTTCCGAAATAGAAGAAAGTGATTTTTACATGGATTACTACCTATCTTAAAAAACACCAGGTAATTTCTCCCAGCCAGTACGTATTTCAGAGGAAGAAATCAATAATATCTGCCTTGCTCAGTATTACGGATAAGCTTACTAACAACATAGAAAATTCATTGTACATATTAGGTGCTTTTCTGGGCTTTAGGAAAGCGTTCGATTCAATTAATATAATTCTTAGCAAACTACCGTATTATGAATTACGAGGCACTTCACTTAAATTATTGCAGAACTACCTTTCCGTTCATTTGCAGTGTGTTGATAATAATGCCACGTCTAACTTTCAGCTAATAAAATTTGGGGTTCTTCTGGAGTCAATCTTAGGACCTACACTGTTTCTTTTACGCATCAATGATATGGTATCTATCCCACAAACCCCTTCTATTATCCTTTACGCTGACGACACTTGTGTATGTTTTTTGGGGACAATTTAGGTTCCTTAATTCCGCGTGTACACTGATGGCTTAAGAATCTATCTGACTGGCTTGTGACAAATGAACTCTCAGTACAGTAACGTGGAAAGTTGGGCTAGTTGGTGAGTGATCATAGTACCTTGCTGGTGAAGCAGCGCACAAACACGGACACAGTGGAGACAAGCAGGAATAGACGACACTCGCTGCACTCGCAACTATTTTATTTCAGAACACATACTTCAAGTTTATATACCTGCGCACCCTCAGGCGTCAACCATGATTTGCCATGATTGCCATGATCTTGCCATGATTTGCGTTGACGCCTGAGGGTGCGCAGGTATATAAACTTGAAGTATGTGTTTTGAAATAAAATAGTTGCGAGTACAGCGAGTGTCGTCTATTCCTGCTTGTCTCCACTGTGTCCGTGTTTGTGCGCTGCTTCACCAGCAAGGTACTATGAACTCTCAGTAAATGTTGACAAAACTAAGTGTATTGTTCTTACCCATGTTAATATACCTGTTTATATTATGATAATATGCCATTCGAGTCGCGACCGCTAAAATTTTTAGTTGTTCAGTTTCATGAAAATATTTGTTGGTCTTGTCATGTTCACTATATTAAACGCAATATTACACAGTCTATTGGAATGCTTAATAAATTTCGTTATATACGACGTCAACTGTATTTTAATACTGTTCATTCACGACTACATTGCTGCCTGCTTGTTTGGGGCACCACTACTAGGTCTAACACGGAAAGCCTCCATCGATTACAGAAAAAAAGTGTGCGCTTTATTGAAAACCTACGACAACGTGAATCAACATGTTTATAATTTACGCAGAATCGCATCCTGGACGATGAATCACTATATAAACTGCAATAATCAGAGCTTGCATTTTCAGCTTTCAAAATTTGTCCACATGGCTTCTCTTTGAGGTATACAAAACATGAATACCATTACTAATTTGGGAGAACCAGTTTCATCAAATTTAAATGTAGGACAAATTACGGAACACAGCTATAAGGTTGGCTAATTGCTAATGTTTTAAACCTTTATCCTGCTCTCATTGGTATCATGGAAACCTGCTCCTCTTTGCCTGCTTTCAGAAACCAGGCAAAGAGATTTTTCTTGAATCGTGTATTAACCACTTACATTTTTTTCCTTAGTCTTTTTTTCTCAAGTGAACATGTTTGTCGTGTGAACATATTTTTATTGTTGTTTAGGAGATCCAGTTAGGATTCCTTGCTTTGTTTTTTTTTGGTCAAATTAACATGTTTATCTATATGTTTTAATTACATTGATTTGTAAGTACAGTGTATGTATCTTGCTGTTTGGGAATTATTCTATTCTTCCTGGAAAAGAAATTGTTTGTACATCGTAACTCACCATGTCGAAACTGTGTCTGCGTGAATGCAGGGTGTCTAGAGCCTAGTCAAGTGAGCACGTAAGTCACCTTCAGCCCTCTTTACCTGAACAACTGTATATTGTCTAAAATTCAAGAAAGTCAAAGTCAGGGGTCCCAGGTACCAGGGCAGTTCACGCCGGAGACACCGAGGGACGAGGTCGCAGCGAGTGCTGCTGAGATGTCGCAGTTATGAATTGTACAAGTGCGTAAATGCTTATATTAGGTTAACCAAAGTTCAAATAAATCGAATCAGGAAATGTCTACGGATCTCCAGTGTGCTCGCTTCATCTCTCCGGCGCGGAACAAATAGCGGACAACTTTTTACGCTACAATATGTATATATAGCTGGAGGATCGGGAAGGTCGACAAGCCCTCTCCCCACCCCTCCCCGGAAAAATAAAACCTTTCTTGTTGTAGAACGAACGCCCAAGCGTATAAAGGTGATGGCATGATGGCAAGCAGATGTCTATCAGTAAATAATGCCTATCCTAAAACAAAGACAATGTGACGATGACGATGACATGAGGAGAACGAAATAACGATTACTGTACGACAACAATTGTACGACGACATTAACGTGCCGATAACGGTATGACCATAACCCGATGAACAATCGGGAATGGGGATGGTGAAACGATAGAGACAGCATGACAAGGAAGGGGTGATAATGAATAGCGTCCATGTCACGATAACGGAATGACGGCGGTGGCATGACAACGGCGTCATAAGCCCAATAGAATGAGCACAGTATGATTAGAATACAATGGCGAGCGATTATTAACGAGGATATAAAGATAAAGGTGGATTTGGCGACGAAGGTATGACGGCAGCTAGATGACGTTACTTAACGACCACTGTGCGATGACGACGCCACGAAGAGAGTCAGATCACGAAAACGTAATGACCACGAAGTCGCTATCATCGCTAGCACATAATAGTGGTCCAAGTTGGTAGACACCAGGTATAGCCACAATTACACCGCAGCCCCGATTCTAACTCGCTGTTATTTAACCTGCCTAATGTTCAAAAATATTACCTGGTGCCGATTATACAGCGCACATCAAGTACTGAAACAACCTGAGTCGACGCATACCGTGCTGATACAACTTTCAGGGTGTCTACCAAGTTGACACTTCGAATTTCCCTAATTGTTCAGGTTTTCCCTGAGTGGATTGGTAACATTTCCTGAGTGGCACAGAACTTTCTCCCATGTCAACACGGGCTGGACACCATGTCACCCGATGCCGCGGCTCTCTAGTAAGCATGTTAAAAATAAAACAGAACAACTTAATACAGTTTGCATAACAAGAATTTATACAAAAAGAAAACAGCAGGACGGGGTTAGTAAAATCCACAGCGAATAAATTATCTTCAAAAAATGGTAGCACCTATTGCAAATCGTATCGCAGAACCTGAAATCCGAATGAAAAGGAAATGCATACAGAAGCAGTAATTTTCAAATATGAGCAAATTATATCAACTGATAGCAAGCTCGTTCGTATGACGCCTGAACTTTGTCACCAGTGAAATTCTCTCTCAACGCTTGGTAAGCGAACCTCAACTGTCCTGACAAACTGTCAGCCCGCGCACAACGCGTCAGTGTTGTGTTTCACTGCTCTAAAGAGTTTATTTTGGTTTGGAGTAGGAACACCTGCATCTCGGTATCAGCCAACACTGTTTTTTTAGCTCAAACTGCTTCAAGGAAGCTGCTGCACACTTCCTTTCCTGTTCATTCCTGAATGCGTAGGTCGTTTTGTTAGCGTCCTCCTGCCGCCGAGCGTTCGCCCCACGGACCATTTGATGTATCCTCTTAGTGAGTTGTAAACGTCCGATTTTTTCGACTCCCTGGGGGGCCCGGAACCATCTGAAAAATCTCGCAGTTCTAAAAGCTGAATACCCGTCTTTCACTGCCTTTATGGGGCTCCTGACCACGCCACACAGAAAATTTCTGGTATACAGTTGAAGTTATATACCCTCCAAGGAGCGTTCTGCTGCAAGACTTTTTTTTTCAAATTGGTTCATTAATTGCCGAGATAGAAAAGTGTCACTGCCGCGAACCAATGGTTTCAGGAGGCGAAGACCACTGCCAAGTGAGACACTCTTTCAACTTGCCCCGTCAAGCCTCCTCAAGTGAAATTATTTCCCTGCATTCTCGCATATCGTAGCTTGAGGATCGGGTGATATATACGTCACGGGCAAGCTTTCAATCTTTTCCCTTGCGCTTTTGCTGAGCGATACACTTCTGCTGACAGGATCGTGCGCGAGCTGTTGCATTTGTCTGCTTTCGCGCAGCACACGACGTTGTGTGTGGCGCATAAGAACAACTTACTAACGGTATAAGCCAATGCTATGCGAATGCTGAGGAAGACAAAAGCTCTTCCTTTTGCCTGACTCTTTGGGCGTGTTCTCTATAAACTTGTTCGCGTCCGAATATGCTGATTTGATTTTATTAAATAATGTATTGACATTCCCTATGAAACAAGGCGGTGACATAGTCAATTAAGCAGCCTGATTTGCCCAGTGGCACTATACGACGGTAATGATGCTGATGATGACGGCGATTTATTTACATCCCCGTTGAAACTCGGTCGTGGCATAGTCATCTAGGCAGCTGTGTATAATACGTTACACAATATATACCTCTTCTAGCATTCTGGTATATACGTTTCCTTAAATTTAGATTTCTTCCTCAACGCTTTTTTGTTGTTATTTGTTATTGTTCTTTTGGTATGTTTACCCACTCCTTTTTGTGATGCCTTCGGGCCTTTAATGTATCCTAAATAAGTAATATAAAAAATAAATTGCCATGTACCGCTGCGTGTGATCTGCTAGTAGGCGTTCTACCTGGTGTAATAAGATGCAACTGCAACGCAAAATGTACATTTATTGGCGCTACGCGTACCGCATGTCACATCGGATGTCGCCTCGCGCATTAGGACCCGGTCATAGGGCATTTTTTATCTGCATGGTAGCAAAAAATGGCGTGGCTCAGTGGTAATGCAGCTTATTCCCACACAGCAGTGTTCGATCCCTGCGGGAATTGGGTATTTCTTTTTCTCGTTCCCGGCAATGGCTGCTACAGACACCGGAAACCGGTGGCCGAAGCAGCGGCGGGCACCATTGCCAATCAAAACGACTATAGGAATGAGCCCATGAAAGCTTACGTAAAAGTACAGACAAACACTGAGAGTGTGGACTCCAATCTAATAAATCAGCATGGCTGGCATGGGACGAGCAAAAGCGGGCGGCGATCCCGAACACGCCTGCAGCGCTGGCGAGCGGACTCACAGCCGTACGAGCACGTGAACTCCGCCGATAGCCACAGACGTGTCGAGACCACCATGCGACGCCCCGGTAACAATGTGACTAGACCTACCCATACCCATAACCACGCTGGTCGAGAGCTAGCGTCTGGTAGACCTAGCGCTGCATGGCAGCAATGCACGTTGAAGGGGAAGTGCTCCCAGCGGAGGACTTTACTGAAGACCTGGGATGGCAGACAGTGTCTCGCCGAAAATCTAGAGCTACGACAAGGACTGGATTGGGTGATGGCGCTTCGCCAAGCGAGATGCCTGAACAACGGGGCGCAGGTGAGCGGCACGGAGGCTCGGCAATCAAGAAACGTATTCTGAAGGCGTCGCGCATGCCACCGATGCCACAAGAACACGTCCAAATGTTGATTCGCCAACGGGGTGGACTGAATTTGGACAAAGTTAGCTCTACAGCGGTGGGAAGGCAATCGTAGAGGCGGCAGGCCTCAGTATTGAGCAGATTAGGGAAGATGTTATTTGCCCTACCTTTATGCAAAATATCTTGGTTGCAGAACCCCAGAAAAGAGCAACGCCGATATGTGAGACTGAGGTCAATGAGAGTGGCAGACAAGGATTTTGTAGTCAGTGCGTACGAAACGGCCCCACACACTACTTGTAAGGGGTACGTTCGCAATGTAGACGTTATGGATGGCCCCGCGTCACTTGAGCGGAACATTGTTAACGATCGCAATCCACTGGCTATGGCGGTCAAGCCAATCAAAAACACAGGATCGGTTATCATTGTTTTCTACGGGTTAAAAGTGCCCAATTTCGTCAGATATGGGCCAACTCTGGTCCGGTGCTTCCTGTATAAAAAGCAGTTCGATGTATGTTATGTGACTGGCAAGCTTGGACATCGGGCGGACGTGTGTTCGATGCCCGATTGTTT
Organism: Dermacentor variabilis; assembly: GCF_050947875.1. Taxonomy (NCBI): domain Eukaryota; kingdom Metazoa; phylum Arthropoda; class Arachnida; order Ixodida; family Ixodidae; genus Dermacentor; species Dermacentor variabilis. The sequence continues at coordinate 57,488,298 of NC_134575.1, forward strand.
CGAATGCCGAGGATGTGGAGCTCGGAACCATGAAGAGGATCACAACTGTGTGCCTTGTTGCAAGCTCTGTGGCGGACGACACCTGAACGCGGATAAACAATGCAGACAATGATACCAGCTTCCCTACGCCATGCGTGTTCGACGACTGGAGAGAGCCAGGGCGTAGCTAAGGGCGGAAGAGGAGGCAGCCGAGATGGTGCATGTGGTAAGCGCCCGCCAACGTTCTAAGGGACGCTCGTGCTCTAGGAGCCGCTCCAGGTCGAGGCAGCGGCGATCGTCTGGGACTCCAACGACCAGGAGCCGATCCGTTTCTAGGGAGGCGTGGGTGCACTTTCCTGCAGCTGATGGAGGCGGCGGCGCGGCTGGAAGCCAGACCACCTGGGCTGACAAGGTCAAGGGCACCATCAGCGCCTGCCGAGCGCGTGAGCAGCGCCAGGAACATGTGGATGGTAATAGGGATAGGGATAGGATTACGCAATTGGAGAGAGAGAATCATAGCTTAAAAGCAGCCATTGACGTGCTTATCAAAGAGATAGCTGAACTGAGGAACCGCTTACCTTCCGGTAACAGCGATAGCTTAGGACAGGCTAGGAAACGTGATGACTCGGCGGAGGTACCAAGGTTTGTGGAGGTCGCAGAAGAGAATATGGCGGAGGAGGAGGCGCCTGCTCTGAAAAAGAGGGCCCTATCCTCGACCGTGCGGATTAAGGGCAAAGTCGGTTCTGAGCTTAAAGAAATGATGGCGACATTGCAAGAAAGTGTAAATCATATCATTAGTAGAATGGAGCGGATAGAAGAACGGGAAAATACCACGGATCAGAGATTAGGCAAAATTGAAATATATCTAAACGAGACGGTGGTCCCTGTTATGGAGCGGGAGTGCACTCGGCCGCTAGTCCAGCAGGGTGAGTCGCCGAGAGGACTTGAGCTCAATACTAGTTCACCAAATTTCCGTGGCAGTAGAATTGTAGGGGGTTTAGTCACAAGAAGGCTAAACCTAAATACTTTGTGGGATCAGTTATCATTGTTAGAACGCATGGTGTGAAACTACAAGTTATCATGTTACAGGAAACACTGATGTCTAAAGTGACCTTAACGGATTTCAAAGGTGAAGTTAAGGATAATGAACAGGACAGAGGACTCTATACTCTCATTAATAGAAGGTTGGCATATATTAGACATGATCTTCACATGGCGGATTGAAAGATTGAATATATTATGTTGGAGGTAATTTTGGGTCGGCAAAGGTCATGTCAGAGGAACGTTTACCCGTCCAACCTGTACAGTAGCCCCTGGGACACGAAGCAGAGTTTCAAATCTCTCTTGACCAAGGCAACCAATCTGGCTAAAGATGCACCGTTGCTTATTGGAAGGGAGATTAATGCACCATATCATCTGTGGAAGTATGTTTATAGCCCTATTAAGGGGGAGAGACTATGGCAGCAGGCGCTAGACTTGAATTTAACTCTGATGACAGACCCTTCGTATCCCACCAGATGTGGCACGTCGACATGTAGAGATTCGACACCTGATCTCACTTTTGTTCGGGAGTTGGTGGATTTGTTCTGGTCCAATTCTAATATAGATTTTGGTAGCGATCATTCAATACTGATGATTACTTTGGTAGTGGCTAATAAAAAGGAGCACACATTCAGGATGGTTGACTGAGATGCATTTAGGAAACGAGGAGCGCAGAGAATTGAAGATGAGAGCAATGAGTTGACCTTGGAACAGTGAACTCGTCAGCTTAAAAGTGATGATGAGGCGTCCACTAAAGAGGTTCAGACCGATATTGATTCGGAAAACGTGGATAGCCGCCTGGCGCATTTGTTGGAAGCGAAGCAGTCGATGTTAGCGAGATGAAAGGGTGAGAGATTGAACAGAAGGCTTAGAAAGCGTAAAGCAGTGGTTAATCAGCATCAGTGGTTAATCAGGAAGCGTATAGGATGGTTAATCAGGTTAATCAAGGCTCTTTCCCGGAAGAGTGGAACTTGCAACTACTGTTCTGATACCCAAACCGGGGAAGGCCATAGGGCTTGAAAATCTCAGACCCATTTCCCTGACATCACGTTAGGGGAAAGTCGCTGAACATGTCATTTTAAATAGGCTGACGCGTTATTTTGAGGGTAATGGGATCTTTCCGCAGTGGATGATAGGATTTCGGCCCGGCCTCTCGACTCAGGATGTTATGATCAGGATTAAGCATCAGCTCCTTGACCAGCGGACAATGGATACTAAGGCACTAATTGGACTTCATGTGGAAAAAGCTTTCGATGAAATGCGACATTCTTTCATTCTACGGGTGCTATCGGACTTGTATATGGGGCAGTGGCTTTTCCATTTTGTCAAGGCTTTCCTTATGGAAGAAGGACATGTCTCATGTTTGGGGAGTTAAAGTCGCAAGCCTTTAAATTGGGTTGCTGTGGAATTCCGCAGGGGTCCGTACTCTCGCCTATGGTATTCAATCTAGCGCTGTCGAAGTTGGATAATACACTGGACACTGTCCAGGATATTGGCTATTCTATCTACGCGGATGGCATTACTATATGGAGTGTCGGTGGTAGTGATGGAGAGCTTGAGGCTAGGCTGCAGAAGGTGGTAACGCTTAGGGAGGAGTATCCGGGTCTCATGGGGCTCAAGTGCTCTACTAAAAAGTCGGAGCTGTTGATCTTCAAATCTAAGAAGCTAGGTCGTAGGCCGAAGGGTTGGGTACCGGAAGTTAAGCCTTGCATTAGAATTCATACTAGGGAAGCGTCGGTGATATCCAAAGTTGTAGCAATCAGGGTCCTGGGTTTTGTACTTCAAGCGAATGGATCGAACATTAGAACCATTCAGCGCATTACCAAGAAGACAGAGGAGTCCGTAAGACTTATAGGAATGATCTCTAATAGGCATAGGGGTTTTGGAAAAGGTGCGACGCGCTTAGTTCACGCATTTATTTTGTGTCATTTCTCGCATGTGGCAGCTATACTAAATTGGAATAGGGGGGAGAAAAATAAATTGGAAGCATTCACCAGAAAAGCTGTCAAGGCTGCGCTTGGTCTGCCTATGACTACGTCAAACGATATGTTGTTACGACTGGGTTTGCATAATACTTTAGATGAAATTGCCGAGGCTCAGCGTACTGCACAGAGGGAGCGGTTCCTAGGTACACCAGCGGGTAGGTATATTTTAGAGTCAATTGAAGAATCGGTTGCTGTGTCGGACGATAAGGCGCCCCTAAACGAGTTGAACGTGAACATTAGGGCAAATATCATGGTTCGTCCGTTTCCGCGATATGTGCACCCCGTGCGCAATGTAGGGAGGCGGGTCGCGAGAGCTAGGGCTTTGTTGCGAGAGGCAAAGGATCAGGAGGAGGAGTCTGCGTTTGTTGACGCCGCATGGATTAATGGGAAAAATGCTTATTTGGTGGTGGTGGTAGATGGCAAAGGGAGCGTTAGAAATGCCGCTTCCATTTATACCAAAGATCTGGGGGTTGCCGAACAGGTGGCTATTGCTCTAGCACTAATTGATACAAGAAGGGTTTTGGTGTTTAGTGACTCGCGATCTGCAATTAAAGCCTTCTCGAGAGGACTTTTTGCGGAACCAGCTAAGGGACTGCAGGGTAGGGATATCACTTCGCACACAGTTACTTGGTTCCCGGTGCATATGGGGACAGTGGAGCGAGCCCCGCGTAACCTCAACGAGGTGGCGCACAGGGAGGCACGAGGATTAGTATGCCGTGCACTCCCTGAAGGGGCTGGATCTCCCGCTCCTGAGTACAGGGACCAACTGTTAATCTACAACAAAATCACCAAGCACTATTACTTAGGGCGCAGGGCATTCCTCCTGCCACATTCTAAATTAAATAGGCCACAGACGGTTACATTAAAGCTTCTGCAGACACGAACGTACCCTAACCCGGTCATTATAGATAAAATTAATCCGGACTGCGGGGTTTCAGTCTGTTGTATTAAGTGTGGGGCTTTGCTCGATTTAGAACACATGCTTTGGCGCTGTTTGGCATTGGCCGGTGATGGTTCTCGAGGTGAACAGTGGCGGCAGCGGATGCTGCACAGTGAAGTGCTGGCGGACCAACTCAGGGTTGTCCAGAGGGCCCGTGTGACGGCAGAGGGGCTCGGCCTCTCTGTACTGACGTGGGAGCGGCCCTCATCAGTCCCAGACTGATCCCTCAGGACCTAAATAAATTTCTTCATACCATACCATACCCAAAGTCAGTCTTTGCACTCATGGGGAAAACTTTACTTACAAGGGCAGGGTGCAGTTTGTCGTCCATCGGGTGTCACCTTGCTTGGTGTCACGAGTAGTCTGCTACTCAGCGCCGCCACATGCCACCTCCTGAAATGGTGTAGCCAGTATCAGCCGCCACAAAGTCAAACCCCAAGCCGGTTTCATATCTTCGGCAAGAGCGATATCGAAAAATACGCTTTCGTGGACCCACGAGAACCCACGAGCACTTCCTGCGGAGCCCGCTGAGCTCGCCGTGCACGCCACGCAGCTTTTGAAAAGCTGCGGGCCCTCGCAAGATACCGTGCGTGCTCCTGCACCGTTTAGGAGAGGAAGCTCCGCTGTTTGCGGCGACCAGAAAAGGTCACAAGCTCGCGGAGCCGTTATCGTGCTGGCGGCGCCTGGCGGCCTGGAAAGAAATTACCGCCTTTGAAAGCGCGCCGGAGCAGCCCGCCCGGGCGCTGCATTTTTTTTTTCGCTGCCGCTTCTACGACGCGCCGCATGGCGCCGCCACTGTATATGGCCCCGCCGGCGCATACAACAATTGTGACCTTATCTGGTCGCCTGCGCTCGCTCGCGCTGACGGGAGTTTCACTTCCTAAACTTCTTACTCTGTGTCCTGCGCTCTGCGCATGCGTACTGACGTCTCCGCGGGTTTGCTGCGTACGCAGATCTGCTGTGCCGCCTAACTAAATATATCTAATGTCTTAGAATACACGGAGCGGCGCGCCCTCTTCCTTCAAACACTTCCAGATGGCGCTCCCCTCTGCTGCGTCGCTGCCCATGCAAGAGGCCGCGTTTCGACCAGAAAGCACACCTTCCTGCATAGCGTTCACCGAAGGCATTGCCCGGTAAACATTAGGGTTACATACGCTGCAGTTGTTGGGAAGCGTGAGAAGCAGTCAGGGATCTTTGAATGCTATCGCGTTCCACTCTTAAAGCCGAAGCTGAAGCATGGTCCAAATTTCTCGCCGCTATTAGGGCTGAAGCGATAGACAACACGAAGGTCAATTTGCTCGGTGCCCATGCCGCGCTTGTTCACGCCATCGTTTTCAGGCCGTGTGTCCGCATTCATCGAGTGTGATGTGTTCATGTTTGCCAGTTATGAAGCGGATGTTTTCATGTTTATATAGCCGATAGGATTAATATTTTTAATTCGTGCAACTACCTACTAATTTGCTATCGCAATCGATGCTTTGCCTTTCGCGCAAAACTGCCGCTCCTATATATATTTCGTATTACTCATTCGAGCTAAGACAATATCCCGAAGTTTTAGCAAAATTATTTCACAGTAATATATATGCTTTCTTAGGAGGACATTTATCGAGTTGGTATGCACAATCCGCTTGGTCAACAGTGCTGTTTAAATATACCAGTGTCATCCGGAATGGAAAGAATCTTGTTGTTGCTGTTCTCCTGAATGGTTGTGGTACATACCCACAGTGGGGGACTTGCCATGAATCGGGTGGAGATTGCTTTCAGATTGATACCATGTGTCTACTTAGGTTTCAACATTGCCATAAAACATAGGGCATTTATAATATTTATGGTAAATATTTATGGTATTTTACGTGCCGAAACGATCGTATGATTACGAGGCGCACCGTAGTATGGCATCCTGCGATAACTTCGAGCCTCTAAGATTCTTTAACGTCCACACAATGCGTGGTACATTGGCGTCCTTTGCATTTCGCCCCCACCAGATTGCGGAGTCGCGGCCGAAATTTGATCCCGGGCTTTTAACCTCCTGAGACCCGGGATGCATTTGGGTGCACAGATTTTTCCCAAATTTTCAGAATAAATCAGGATGGTTATGAAGGTGAAAAGTGTTAAATGTTTTTTCAATAGCCGTGATAATTTCAGCTCAGCGCGATGTCCAATATATTGGACACTGGGATGCTACCCGGTCTTTCTTCACCCAGCGCGCACGTAATGACGTACCGCAGATAATACGCAAAACTCGTGTGCAAAAATATTTTAACAACTCAAAGGTAAAATATTCAATAAAGTACATAAGAAGAGCATTCCTCTGCTCAAAAAAAAATTTCGCTCTTGTGTTCACTTCCCATGGGCAATTTCAAAACACCTGTTTGTCCTTGGTGATGCAGAAGAAGAGCCAACATTTGGTGCAAAAGAACTTTGTTTTCATGTCGCAGCCCTGTAGTCTGCAACGGGCAGCGTTTGCAGTGTCTACCAGTATTGAGTAGAGGGTAGTGCTCTTTTCTTGCGGTTCTCGAGGAGACAGCTGAGCCTGCTTTGATGGCGGATGCCACTCGGCTTCGTTCTCACTCTCTGTTTCATCCTGCTTCTTCCCTTGAGCCACGAGAGTCGCAGCAACAGATTGGTGGAACTGCATATATTTGAGTATTTATTTCCGCTGTTTCTTTAGGGAGCGTATGTCCCGCGTGTTCTGCACCCAGGAGTTGTTGAGGGCAATGTCGAAGAGGTGAAAGATGGCTCTGATTGTCCACTTGTTGACGCCTGCTTTTATCCTGTAGTAACTTATCATTCGGTCTGCCTTGTCAACAACGCCCACGTTGAAGTTGTACATGCGAACAATATCTGGTAGAGGGATATTGATATTTTTTTCCCTTACGAGACCACCTGCGACAGTAGGTGTCTTGCGGGTGGAAGCCATGGATTGAAAAAAGAAACGTTATTTAATTAATTCATAAGACACGCGAGGCCGGTCCCCCGAAGAAGAAAAGAGACGCAATTTCGTCCACAAGCCGCTAAACGCCATCAGTACTCGCCTGCTGTTCATAACAAGGCCATTGAAAAAGCGCGGTCAAAATAACCGGGTTGAGTCCTAGCGTCCAACGTAATGGACACGCGAAATCAAAGGAAGAGTAAAAAAAGGTAAGCGCGCGAACAGTTAAAATTTTGTATTCTGCGCGTAAGCTGTTGTATCAACTTTAATGTAAAATCAAAGATATGCCCTAAAAGCAGGTAGAAATACGAGAAACAGTGCTTACTTCTCCGGCAGCTGCCGTAAAACGCCGCGCCACTTAATGCCGCCATTGTGGAACTGTTTCGGCGGGAATTTGAACGATGTATTTTAATCAATGCTGCATAGATGGCGCAAGCAGGTGTCCAATAAGTTGTACAGTGTGGTATTATGAGGATGAAAGCCTTGTCACAGGAGTACTGTCTCATATCTGAATGTCCAATATATTGGACAAACCCCCATAGCGGGGTCTCAGGAGGTTAAGCGAGCCTTGAAAAGCAAGCGCAATATCAGAATAGGACGATTTCGGAGCATGTGGCGTATAGTCGAATGGATGGATGAATGAAAAACTTTATTAGGGTCCTTTAGGGCGTGCCCTAGTGCGCGGCGGGCCGCTCCCACGTCGGGACAAAGAGGCCGAGCCTCTCCGCTGCGTCGCAGGCCCGTTGGACAGCCCATAACTGCTCCTCGAGGTGGGGCCTGTGTAGGACAGCATCCCAGCGTGAAGGAGTGTTACTTTCATCGCCGCGTAACGCGGGGCATCGCCAGAGCATATGAGGTAAGTTCGCCAAGTCATTGCATAGTGCACATGAATTTGTCGTCTGAATTTCGGGGTACATCTTGTAAAGAAGTAGGGGGTTTGGGTATGCCCCCGTCTGTAGAAGCATTAGTGACAAAGCCTGAGGTCTATTTGGTTTGCAATGTGGGAGGGGCTAGATCCTCCGAGCCAAGTAAAAGTGCTTAGTAATTTCGGTGTACGAGGAAGGAGAGTACCGATTGTCAGTACCCCCGACGTCACGCTGCCCGGTAGCTACGCGGTTGATGATCCCTCGTGCAGCTCCGTGTGCCGACTCATTGAGGTTGGGCGGGGCACCCTCGATCTGTCCCATGTGGGCTGGAAACCAGATTAATGTGCGTGGCTTGATCTCTTTCCTTCCTAATATCCCTAGGACCAGCTCGGATATGGTTCTTTTGGCAAATGCCCTAACAGCTACTATTGAGTCACTGTAGATTGATGTCCTCTTGTTGTCCAATAAGGCCATCGCTATTGCAGCCTGCTCTGCGATTTCAGAGGACGTCGTCCGAATCGAGATTGCGTTCGTTATTTGCCTTTCTTGATTCACGCTAACTACAGCGAAGGCCTGTCCGTCTGCGTAGCGCGCTGCGTCTACGAAACTGTTCTCCGAAGCCCGTTCACGAGCCTTTTCCAGAAGAGCCTTCGCGCGTGCCTGACGTCTTCCCAAGTAGTGTTCTGGATGGAAGTTTCGTGGGATCGGGGCGACAGTGATGCTGTCGCGCTGCTCTCGAGGGATGCTGCAGAACCTTGTTTTGATTACTGTGAAAGGAACGCCCAGCTCCTGTAAGATGTGTCTTCCAGCTTGTGTAGTAGATAGCCTGATGAACTGGGCCCTCTCCTGTGCTTCCGCTATTTCCTCTAGCATGTTATGCATGCCAAGTTGAAGTAAGCGTTCCGTGGGAGTGTATATGGGGAGGCCGAGAGCTCTCTTGATTATCTTCCTGATTAATGCATTAAGCTTATCCCTCTCCGATCTTTGCCAGTTCTGCATGGCCGCGACGTAAGTTAAATGACACATTACGAACGCGTGAACCATTCTCACGAGGTTATCTTTTCCGAGGCCTTGCTGCCGGTTGACCACTTTTCTGATTAGTCTGATGGCATTGTCCGTCTTCTTAGTGAGTCGCAGCACGGTCTGGTTGTTTGAACCACTCGACTCTACCATCATGCCGAGAATCCGGGTAGCATCCAGCCTCGGAATATTGCCTCCGTCTTTTGTGCGCAGTTTTATGTCGCATTCGGCGAGTGGCTTCCATCCCTTTGGCTTCGGGCCTCTGCGCTTGGGTCGATAATGTAGCCGTTCCGACTTGTGCGGTGAGCACCGAAGGCCCGTGGACTCAAGGTATCTCGGTAGCATCAATCGCCTCTTGCAGGGCCGTCTCTACCTGTCCGTCACTACCTCCCGTACACCAGATGGTAACGTCGTCTGCGTATATGGTATGACTGATACCGCCAATAGCAGAGAGTGTCCGGGATAGACCAATCATTACGAGGTTAAAGAGGGTTGGGGATATGACTGACCCTTGTGGCGTCCCCTTAGACCCCAGCTTGATCATGTCTGAAGTCAAGACCCCGAGCTTAACGGTGGCTTCTCTGTCTGACAGGAAAGATCTCGCGTAGGAAGGAAAGTGCTCCCGCAGGTTTAGGCTCGAGATTGTGTTTAAAACGCACGAGTGAAAAATGTTATCAAATGCCTTTTCCAGATCTAGACCTAGTATGGCTCTCGTGTCCCGCGTATTACAGTCAATAATGTTATGCTTGATGAGCTTCATCGCGTCCTGCGTCGAGAGTCCGACCCAGGTCCAGGTAGCGTGAAAGTCTGTTTAGGGTTGCGTGCTCAGCAACTTTCCCCACGCAAGATGTGAGCGAAATTGGGCGGAGGTTATCGAGGCTGGGTGGCTTGCCTGGCTTGGGGATGAGAATGGGGTTGGCCGATTTCCACATTTCCGGGACTTTACCACTGCTCCATGCTTGGTTAATGATGTGCGTTAGGTATTCGATGTACTTCTCGTCCAGATTCCGTAGAGCTTTGTTTGTGATCTTGTCCGGACCCGGAGCCGATCTGCCGTTGAGGGCGTGGAGCGCCTGCCTGATCTCCTCAATCCCAAATTCTGCGTCGAGCTCAGGATGCTTGGAGCCTTCGTAGTCAGGGGAAGGTGGTGTAGGGCACGATGCGACTAATAGGTACTTCTGTACGAGTTTCGATAAAATTTCCTTGCTCGAATATTCTCGCTTGGCTGTGTGTAGAGTGCGCGCCAGTGTGTTGCGTTGGTTGGTTTTAGTGTTCGTCTCGTCGAGGAGATGATTTAGGAGATTCCAGGTGCCCCCGTTGCGCATCTGCCCATCGATCGAGTTGCACACCTCATCCCATTGCTGTTTACAGAGGTCTCTGCAGTGTTCCTCTATAGTTTTGTTGATTTCCGATATCTTTTTTTCTGAGCCTGCGGTTGAGTCGTTGTCCTTTCCACCTGGCGAGGAGGGATTGCTTGGCGTTCAACAGGTGAGCGAGACGGCTGTCCATCTTTTCCACCGGGAGGTCGGTACAAACCTCTTTGATGGTAGCTTTGATGTCCTTTCTAACCTGTGCAACCCATTGTTCGAGGCTAGGCTTGTCCTCACTCTCCGTTCGCTCTTCCATAATTTTGCGATATTTGTCCCAGTCTGTGTACTGGAACATGCGCTGTCTCTTCTGGTCGACTTGGATGTGCGTGGCCAAGATATAATGGTCGCTACCAAAGTCTACCCCGAGGTTCGTCCACTTGACCGCTGCAATGCTCCTGACAAAGGTGAGATCCGGTGTCGTGCCACGGCTCGACGATGGTCTGCATCTGGTGGGGAACGCCGGGTCCGTGACTAGCATCAAGTTTAGGTTTAGAGCCTCACGCCAGAGGTCCTCGCTCTTTTTAGTGTTGTATGGGTAGCCCCAGGTGTGGTACGGCCCGTTGAAGTCACCAGCTATCATCAAAGGGGAGTCGCGCGCTAGTTGCGTGGCCTTGGTCATTAGGGCTTTGATGCGTTGTCTTTGAGCTTTGGGACTACTGTAGACATTCAGGATGAATATACTTTCGCGCTTCATTGGCCTAGGGATGATCTCTATCATCATGTATTCGACTTTAGTTGCGGTCATCTTAAGGTCGTGAGTGACGTGTGTCAGCTTGTTGCTAACCAGTACAGCGATCCCCCATCCTTCTTCGTGCTTTGCTACGGGCCTGTAGCCAGACAGCGTGACGTTAGATGTTAATGTTTCTTGTAAAACGTTAACATTTGGCTTCTCTGCGTGCGAGCCAATATATTGTGGCAGGGGAGCCCTTTTGGGAAGGAAAGCCCTGCAATTCCATTGCCACATCTTGAATGAGTTAGTTTGAGTAACCCTCGTATTGCTCTTGAGTTGCTGTGCTAACCATCGAAGAGCCGATCGCACCCGAGCTGTTACTAGTCGATGCTGTTGTTGGGGGTGTAAGAGCTTTAGGTACCAGCACAGGTGCTACAACGTTTTCTAAGAAGGATTCAATTTTGCTGATCCGCTGATTAGTGCGCTCCTCCATAGAAGCCATGTTGCTTTGGAAGAGCTAGAACTTTTCATTTATCTGCTTAATGCTGTCACTGAGAGTGGAGAGCAACTCGCGAATCTCCGATTTGGCCCTGCCTGGTGCTCTTTCTTGCTCGTTAGCGACTGTCCTCTTTTTAGCGGGCCTCTCTGTATCGATCTTCCCAACCATGGGGACTTCCATTGGCTGGGGAGCGGCCGGTTGCTTATCCGTATCGCTCTTCCCAACCATGGGGATTTCCATTAGCAGGGGGTCAGCCATGACGGGTTGACCACCCTTCTTAATCTCGGCGATTTCTGTCATCAGTCGAGCTATTGTGTTCTTCATCATCTCGTTTTCGCGCTCATGTTGTGCTAGTCTGTTGTTACCTCTATCGTGCTCTGGCGGTGAGCCCCGCGTTACCTTTTCCGGCGTTCCTCGAACTCGGTCGGCCCAGGTCGGGTAGCACTCGGGTCAGCGATCCCTGGAGCAGGACCTCGAGCAAGACTTGAACCGGACTTGACTGCCTCGGCGCCAGGATCCGGAGCGACCCCTGGAGCGTGATCTGGTCCTGGTTCTGGAAGAAGAGCGCCCTCTGGATCTAGAGCGACTCCGGGGGCTCCCTCTGGAGCTACGAAAGTAACGAAAGCTACGAAAGTAGCAGAACTGTCAACGTACATGTATCGGTGTATTGGTCCACTGCTATTCGCATCGCCGTTGACCTTTATCGCGAGATGAGTTCTGCCGTACTTTATTCATATTCATTTCGTACTTCAAACACCTTATATTCCATTTGATCAGAGTGAACAATAACTCGGTAGAGGCCTGCAGGGTAAACACAGCATAAACTGCTGACTGCAACTGGTTTTTTGGCACTCGAAGCGCTATAGACATGTGTAACGAGCACGCCCACAATTTGTTCCCGAGCAAGTTTATATTCGCTACCCTGTGTAATATCTGTGAGTGTTTTGAGGAATAAATACACAGAACAACGAGTGGGAAACCAAAAAGGAAATAGGTTAGAACAAAAAATGTGTCTTGCCATATGACCTACTATCTGTTTATAAAGGTGCAATCAACGAAGGCTCGCAGCAGGTCGGTCTTACTGTGTATTAGGTTTCGTCGCCTTGTACTGGATATAGCTCCTGCCTGTCCGCGAAACGTTGTTCTCAACAAACCAATAATGAAGCGACGCAGGCACCCATGTTGGTGAGTTGAACGCTCATGAGACTTGTCCAAGCAACGACGTAGCTGCATGTAATAATTACATTTGTTGCGCATAGTGCCATTTTATGCTTCAGCGACCAGCAACCAGGCTTGGACAATTGCCAGCGATATCACAATTCCAACATGCCGCAAAAAGTGTTCAGGCGTCTGCCTAGGAGAACGCTTGTGCCACTGAAAGCTTTCGCGTTGTTTGGAGCTGTCAAGCTTTTCTGGGTAACGTTAAGCGAATCTGTCAGAGGTTTGCGAGAAAGTGAGGCTTTCAAGTACTGGCTGCGACTGGGTTCGTCACTCGGTATGGACTCGATATGGGAGCTTTGCGCATAAACTAAAGGCGTGACGCAGAAAGGACAAACTGATGCAGGGAAATCAAGAGCCAGAAGTAGTGATCTACGTGCGCAGGGTTGGCGACAATCTAAAAAATATGGTGAAATAATGGTACAGACATTTCTTCGTACGTATAATTAAGATAATGCTTTGTACTTGCTCTAATCCTTTTCAATGTCTCCATAACATCTGGCATCTCTGGAAAATCAAACGGTGTTTTCCTGTTTTTGACTATCAAGACCAGTTTCACATCCAGAGAAGCCTTACTTTCTAGATCGCAGGTATGCGATCAAATATTAAATTCGAGTTCTTCTCTGCGTTGACAGAAGTGCTGCCAGTGTTTTTTTAGATATACCTTTCTGAAGATTCTTTTAGTATACGAAAGCAAACAACTGAGAATATGGATGTTGAATAATTTAGCCTCTCTGTATTATTATTGCAACACATCTCGCAAAAAGTTAAATATACAATATCTGTGTACAAAGTTTAGAGAGAGCACACATTGGATCTTATTTAGACATTCCACAAATTAAAAAGCATTCGTGCCATCCACTATGAATTGAAAAACGCAGAAAACTTTCGAAGAATATGAACGGCAATGTATATTCAGGATTAGCAACATTCGTTCATTCTTGAAATAAGGAGGAGCTAAGGTAAGCTGAACTGTTTGATATGTTCGTGTGCCGTCACTTCATCATTTTCGTATTGTTCTGATTTGCAACAATCACGATATACGGTTGACGAGCCGTTACCCTTAGCATATCTGAATAGCATTGCGCATTTCTCATAAATGGTCAAACAGAAAGACTTTCTCGGCTGTATGGCTAATAGATTTAGCGAAGAAACAAAATTATGAATTCAAGAAAACATAACACCGATTACTCACGCTAACATTTTCCTACACCGTTTTACAGTTATTATGGGACCTCGTCCCCTTGGTCCTCGCACTAATGTTCTCGGTCAACGACGCCTAATAATTTTCATAGTGATGACCTGCGTGCTTAGACGCCTGTCCAAAATATGAATTAGTAATTATCCATGAGTCGATATCTGCGCCGTATATCTATTGCTCCCGAGATCGATGAACGTTCATACGCTAATAACCTTCATGAGTAATGCGTCTTGGCAGTTGCTATTCTTTTCCAAAGCATTCATAATGCACTGCATCGTCGTAGTTAATAATGATGTAGGCATATGACAGCAGCGATAATACCAGTCCCGTCATCATGTTGATTTATGCATATGTACTTCGCGTTTCTGCTCCGATTGTCTGAAAAAATAAAACTTCGTTATTCAAATTAAAATATTAATTTTGGTTTGATCAATCGCCATAAGGGTAGCGGAAATTGCATGATATTATCGCCAGCACAGATGGAATTTAAAAATTATCCTGTAATTATTATTTTTTTAATTGGACCTCGAGCCCATTATACAATTGAACAATTGCATTCAGCTATAACGAAAACAATACCAATTAGTTCGACACTGCATAGCTATAGTAAAAGCTTCACGAAGTACATACCGATTATGCGAAGTGAAATTCACTAGTACATGCTTTCGTCACACTATAATTCCAGAGTTTGGAAAATCATAGTTCGATATGATGGTGCATTGCTAGTGATTTTAAATTATGAATGTGTTTCTTGTAAAAAATTTGGCAATATTAGGGATTCAAGTCGAAATGTTAAACACAACATTCCCGCCTAAGTCGATCATAAAGGTTAGTACAGTGCTGTTAGTTAAATATTGTATGAATCATTACGGCGCCAATTCCAACATACGCAAATTCAATGATAGTCGAATAGTGAAGAATAAATTTTACTACACGGTATAGCCCGCAGAAAAAAATGCAATTTCGACGCTTCATTTTGGGGAGCCATGACGAGCTGGTACGAATAAAGCTAAGGAAAACAATCTCGAAAACAAATACTCTAGCGTTTGATATCTTTGAAGAAGGTGCACCTAGAAAAACCGCGATATCCTGAAGAGTCAGCATTAGCTTGGGTGCTCTTATCTAAATGCATGCAAAATGAGAATTCGTTTTTCTCGGCAACTACTACAACACATTTGACAAGGTTTGTTGCATTCAAAAGAAAAGCCTAAATCAAGTGAACGTTAGCTCCGACTTCTTGATTTAGATTGTTGACTTTTCATTAAGTATTGCCAAAATCATAAATGATCTGTAAATAAACTATCAAGTTTACAAATCCGTGACTATGCAATGAAAAAATATCACAATTCTGTAAATTGCATTTGAAAGTACATCTAAAGCGGACAATATTGGTAAGTCACTCATAAATATCAAGAATTTAGTAATATAGAAACACCAGTCTTGCAGAACCCTGGTATACAACGTAACGAATTCACGAAATTGGCATGTTGAACTGCTCCACCTTGAATGATCTAATAGTTGCCGTTTACTGGATCGCAACATCTGCTCTTGATACAGAGTCATAATTTGTAAATGTGGTGCTTTAGTTTTTGAACAACCAAATTTTTGAAAATTTATGCAACAATATTACAGCCCTCAGTCGGAATTCACTTACCAACAGTCCCTATAATTTAATTTTCTTTCTAAAGTACTGCCAAATTTATGAAAATCAGCCTAGTGGTCACTTCAGAAAAGTTTTCGGCATTTTACATGTATTTGAATAGACCACATCGGAGTTGGGCCCGAGCTAAAGCTTCTTAATGAATAACTTTATAATTTATTCATTAGTGATATTACGGTTCTTGTAGTTGCCGCTTCTTCAAAGACATAAAGCGATAAAGTATTTATTTGCATGGTTGTTTTTTTTAGCTTTCTTTTTACGACCTCTTCATGTTGGTTCCTAAAAACGAAACGTTTGAACGCCATTTTTTATTGGGCAATACTGTATAAAGCACATTTCTGTGAATTTCGTCTCATACGAATAAATATGGAGAATACCTCATAAAATTGCCATTTTAGCAATTCACTTATCGTTGAAGTAGCGTCCGTAGGCATTACTGCCAAATTCGCTGCTACAATTCCTAACTGGCGAAACTGGAGTAACCTTATTCATTGACTTCGAAGGGCTTGTCTATTTCCAACATTAAATTCACTCCCTTACCTTACCAATTTTTTTGCCAAGAGCTCATTCCTAATTTAATATCTATAACAAAGTGCAACTTTTAACCCACTTATGCTTTTCCCCACTGCGGAATTGTACTGTAGAGAATACTATGAAATCATGCACCAGTGAATGTCACTTGGCTTAACCGCTATATGCTTCGTGATGCAGTTTCTGAAAAAATTGTATCGTTCTGGCAATGACTGAGTTTATTTCTTCAATTGTATATGCACCCCAGGCCCGATAGGACAAATGTTAATTACAGGATAATTTTTAAATCCCATTCGTGCTGAAGATTGCGCGAGTTAAATTTTCGCTAACCTTATGGTGCTTGATCAGATCAAAATTTTATAGTATGTTAAATACTGTACTTTCATATATTGCAGGCAATGGTAGCAGAGACAAGATGCATGCATGTATAAATAACATGATGACGTGGCCAGTATTATAATTGCTGTAAAATGCAGATAGCTTTATTAGCTACGAGAATGCTGTGCATTATGACTGTTTCACAAAACAACATCAAGTGCCAAGACGCATTACTCATGAAGCTTAGTAGCATATGAACTTTCATCAGCCTCGGGAGCAATACGTCCGCACGCACTTATCGACTCGCGGATAATTAATAATTCATGTTTTGGACAGACGTCAAAGCCCGCAGGTCATCTGTGTGAAAACTATCAGGCGTCGATGACCGAGAACATTAGTTCGAGGGATAAGAGGACGTCGCCCTATTATAATTTGGAAATGTTCTATGTATACATTAGTTTCAGTAATCGGTACTTTGTTATTTTTTTTAATTCATTACTTCCTTTCGTCGCTAAATTTATGAGCGATCTGTCCAGTACAGCCAAGAAAGTCATTCCGTATGACAATTTATCAGAACAGCACAAGGCTGTTCAAGTATGCTAAGGACACTTAATGGCTCGTAAACCGTATATCGTGGTGGTTTCAAAACAGAACCATAAGGAAACAATGAAATTACGGAAACTAATACAATAAATAGTTCAGCTTAACATGGCTACTACATAGTCCAAAAATAAGCAAATGTCCTCAATCTTGCACATACGTTGCCGTTCATGATCTAGGAAAGCTTGCTGCATTTTTCTATTCACGATGGATAGCAGGAAGACATCTTATGTATAGAATGTGTAAATTAGATCCCCCGCATGCTGCCACTTATCTTTGCATACAGATATATTTTTTTTGTTTTTTGGGAGATGTGCTGCGATTTTTACATTGAGACGCAAATTATTCACCACCCATATTCTCAGTTTCTTTATTCAGCAGCCTTACAAATATTCAAAATGGTAAATCTGAATGACTCAGCACAGCGCTGCCGTTAGCATAGATAATGGATCTAAATATGAAATTGATCGGATACCTGCTACGAGCAGAATGTTTGTGAAGACTGCTCTTGATAGCTAGTCTGGATCACCATAGACGGCGAAACAGCGTTCGCTTTAGAAGAGATGTCAGGTTTTATGGAGGCTTTGGAAAGAAGCACAGCGAGTA
Source organism: Dermacentor variabilis (assembly GCF_050947875.1). Classification (NCBI taxonomy): domain Eukaryota; kingdom Metazoa; phylum Arthropoda; class Arachnida; order Ixodida; family Ixodidae; genus Dermacentor; species Dermacentor variabilis. The sequence continues at coordinate 57,505,734 of NC_134575.1, forward strand.
CACATCAGTTTCCTAAATATATGTACAAAGATCTATCTCTCTACCATTATTTGGCTATTTTAATTGCCGCCAACCTTGTGCACGTAGTTGACTAGCTCTCGCTATTTTTTATGCCAAGCGTTGATTCGGTCTTGCTGCGTGACTACTTGAGTTTATGCACAAAACTCCGGTATCGATTCAGAACCGTCGTACGGAACCCATCCAAGTCGCAGCCATTATTTCAAAAGGTGAACTTCTCGTAAAACTCGCATGTAGGGATTTACAGAATCGCTCAGCGTGACTGCGAAGAACGCCATGGATTATAACAAAATGATGACTTTCGTTGGGCCAGGACTTCTCTTAGGCAGACACCTGAACAATCTTTGCAGCATGTTGCAATTGCGATATGGCTGACAATTGTTCAAGGTAGGCTTCTGGTCGTTAAAACAAAAATGCCACCATCTAGTGTAAACACATTTATTACTTGCAGTTAATTCGTTGCTTTGATATTCAAATATAAGGCTCATGACCATTCTTTTCACCAACATGCGTGCTTGCGTTCCCTTAACAGACCGCTAGAGGAAAACAAGGGTTGGCGGAGCGGCAGGAACTCTATCCAGTACAACTTGGCAAAACCTGAAAGAGAGTTCGTTCAAGCCATGTTGTCCAGAACATTCGTCGATCGCATCGTGATAATGAAGCAGACACTCGGTAATCCGCAGGAACACATTCTCACTCTAGCCTATATTTGATTTAGGTTACCTACATGTTGTTCCACGCAACACACACAAATATTATAGATGGGGATGAAAATAAATGCCTCATGATGAACTGGTGCGCTAGTTGGTTACACATGTCTAGAGTTCTTCACATGGCAATAAACCAGATACAGCCAGCACTTCGTAATGTCTTCACTCTGTCGGTCCCTGTCGATTAATTGCGCGCATTGATCAAATTACATATAAGCTCTTTCGAATAGAAATCGAATGCGAATAAAATACGGTGAACTCATCTCACGATGACGGTCAATTTTCATGGGAATAGGAATAGGTAAATCCAGCGATTCATCACATTCGTGAAGTCACCATTATGAAACGTGTTTAGTGGTGATTCTGCCTTTTTCGTTGCTTCGACTATATGCCACATACTCCGATCTTGGCATGACGCTCGCTTATCAAGGTGGCCCATGAACATAGAAGCAGGACAGCGACTGTGTAACGCTGAGGCAGTGACGATGGAATAAGGAATTAAGAATGACATCGATGGAACCATAGGTGCGCCTACTACCAGGGCGCTCCAGTACGCAAGTTGCCTACTATATTTATGCAGGGAGGGCAGAGCCCTCCGGCAATGCCGAAAGCTGCCGTCCCTCCACCTAAACTCTCAGTACCTGAGTTGTATTACCCACCTCATTTGAGGTTTCTCTTGAATTGCCGTTACCCTTTCAGTGAAATTTTATTCCGTTTTGAAGGCCACTGAATCATTGTCGGTGAGGACGTGCGTAGTTCTTAATTCATACTTTCGTTTTATTTTCGCAAATTCTGACAGCAAGAAAACACAATTCCGTTACAGGTACCAGCGGCGGTTACCTCATCAGAATTTTTATCTTCAAAAATTTTAAATTTGCATTATGAACATAATGCGCAAACTCAATATACTTATACGGTCAAAGGTGAGTATATACGGTAAGTATATACACAGGTCAAAGTTTATTGTACTTTTTCATGGATAGGAGGTAGCAACTAACAGTTATGTATAATTGTATGGAGAGCCTATGCCTAGGTAATTAATATGTTGTAGTATGTTCGCCTCGCTTCAAATTGTTTTGCGTGCGTTTCCGATCCTAAAAGAAAACCTGCAGACTTGACAACTTCTGCAGAATAGTTTATCAACCCTGTGTCAAACGCACATGAAAGATATGTGTCTCAGTATTGCTTCCCTTTCCAGCAAGCTGTACTAACGAATCACGAAAGAAAAAACTGGTCCGAAAATTGCAACATTTCCTAGAGATGGAAACATCGCCACTAACATCCAGAGGTCTTAAATATATAAATATAAATATATAGTTCAAATAGTAACATAAATGAGTAGTAACATCACTACTCATTTAGTAACATCACTCGAAATAAGAATCAATACAAGTCATGCGCAGCAGCGTTTATACTCAGACTCACAGTGAAAAAAAAAAGAGCTACACTTTCACAGGAGATGCGAAGCGGTATAAAAAAATTACACGAATTTCTTACAGTATAAATTTGTCTAATAGCTGATCCTATGTAACGGCCGCACCACCAACTTGACAGCCGTTGATGAAAACAATCCAACCGAAAAACAATCGCGTTCGCTACGCTGATTCCGGTCACACTCAACAGCGAATTTTCGCCTGCGGCGTCACTTCGCGCGTCACTACTAGATGGCGAGAGGAGGCGATCACGAAGGTTCGCGGGGCATTCCACACGCGTACTGGAAAACTTTCGCCAAGTGGCCGAGTCCCATGTAAGCCGCGTCAAAATAGCGACTAAGAAGTACGGCGCTTACACGACTCTAGCCATTAGTTACAATGGCAATATAAGTTGTAGTAAGCATTAAATTACTCATTAAAATAACAAACGTGGTCTAATGCACGGACCATGTAAACCTGTAAATATATGACTGGATTACCACTAGTCTTAACTCTTGGAACGTTGGGATTACGAAGAACGCCGGCAGCTGGGGTGAAGAATTCGTACAGCCACGTAATTAACATCGACGACGCAAATTAGATCCATCACCATGAGAACCTGCTTATTTTTCATGTCCACTACAGGACGGCCTGTTAGCGACCTCCCCTTACCACTGTCTCAACTTTGACTACGCGATCTGGAACGCTTGGGGCACCGTAAGCCAACTGGGAAGGAATAGAGCGCCCATAAATTTTGTAGCCATTCCTGCTCGCCTTTTATCATTGCACTCTTCAACGAATGCCAACAGTTAGATACGACTGTCAGGTTGCGTAAGCGTCAGCCGCGCACAATCGTTCACTGCAATGGCAGGGATCGAGAAGATGCGCAATCTCCTTCGCAAGCACGCGTTTCATTACCACGTGACCTTTCACTTAACCAAATACTGAGGACGTGCAAACAAAGTGCCCGTCAAGTCGCGACCCTTTTCGGCTCACTCTTACGTCTTACACTCTCAGGCAAAGTTACACCCTTGGGGGTGTATCGATGCCGCACAACAATAATCGTCATCTGCCTTGGTTGAGTTTCCTTTCTTAAAAACTCCACGCCTGCTACTTTCCTTTCGGGAATGCTATGTCATGCTGATAATGCGCATGCCGTTCGTTGCTCGGAAGTACCGGGCTCGTCGCGTTAGAGAAAGGAAATACGGACATGACAGATGACAATTATCGTTGTGTAGCAAAAGGGTGCAATTTTGCTTAAGAGTGTACTTTCGAACCCACTATGTATGGGTTTGTCACTCATATGCGTTGCGTCGAGCTCGCTTCCAACGTTGCGCAAGTCGCAATGTGTACAGGCTAGAAACACGGCATGAGCGCCAATGAAAAGCCAACATTGGGAACATCGCATATCGTCAGTTCCCCAGAATTCATATGACGCTCAGACAGAAGCGTATTTTCCACTGTATAAGCACCAGCGGGAAGATAACACTAGGCGTGTGCAGGGAGAGAGTGCACGTGAAGGGGCAAGCCATCTCGCATTCGGAGCTTGAACCCGCCGCAGATTACTTCCAAAGTAAATCGCGCTATCCGCGTATGTAGTACTCTTCAGGCGTACGGACAGCCCGCGCCTGAAGCGTATTTATTTTAGTGTTCCTGTATATGATCCCGCAGGGTGTAGAGTTGCGCATGTGTCCGGCATTTGTCCAGCTAGGCACTGAAACCACTCCTCGCGCGCGCAGCAGGCAAATTCCGCGCGATTTTCCACGTGCTTTTTGTCTGCTGGTCGCGAGCTACATGCAGCATTGATTCAGATGACACTTTTGATAGCAGGTTACAATCAAACAATTGGCGTAGCCGGAAGGGAGTAGTGTGCCAATCCCCCGCAAGCTTTAGTTCGTATGTACATACATATACGCACTTATATAAAGGCACTCACGAACATACATATAGGGGGCAGGACTCTTATATGCACGTTATATAAGGACACATTAAAACCCCTATAGCCCCCATCGACCGCAGGGCGATCGAGGCTTTCCGCGCCACGGGCACAGTCAGGTATTTGACTGACTGACTACGCCCCAGGCTCGAACAGCTCAAACGTTCGCCTGCAAACCCACAGTACCTTGCAACAAAAAGCGGTGCAATGTATTTCAACATGAATATGAAGTTTTCTCGTCGAGACAGGAAGGTAAGAAATATTTCAGAGGATGTTTAAAGAAAGCTTCACACATGTAATGTAGAGAATTACGTGGGTGTATTTTGCCTGCCGAAGCCAGCCGAAAAATGGTCGTCGACAAGCGAACTATCATTACTGCAGTTATGCCAGTGACAATTAACAGAGCGTCATTTATCACTAACCTTATAACCCGCATTCACAGCAGCTGCAGCTTTTTTATATATGCGGTGCGGGCACGTAAATTTAAATGCATTTCAAATGTTCACATGCGTGTACTTTATGCACAGGTTATTTTTACGATTAATTCACACCGCAGGCTAAACATGTGCTTCGTAGCAGCAGATCTGCAAGTGGGAAAAGATTCCAGGTGCAGGAGTTTCTAGATCAAATTTATTTCATGCAAGGGATTGGATAGTAATGGCTGCTGACAGCAGGGGATGAGCTGCTGGTTCTTAGAGCCTAGGGGGGCAGAATCCCAAGCCACTGGAAAAGCAGCATGCTATTAAGAGTAACAGCTTATTTCTATTGCATTAATCACACCAGGATGGCAAATATGCAAAGTATTTATTCACACATTGCAGACCACAATGTGAGAAGAAATCTTGCTTGATCTCTTCTTACTACTCAGGTCAATTTACTGTACCGCAGCGTTTCATTACCATACAGGCAGAATTTTACATTCCTCATGTCGACTACGGCCGATCTAACAAGCGGGAAGGTCTATTGCGGGCGCTAAAGGCTCAAGCTATCACAGCTGTCTAATTAGCGAGAGCGTGCGAGGTTTTCGCTAACTACGCAAAAATGAACACTAGCACATCAATCAACGTTACGTGAAAATTACAACGCCTGCAAAAAAAGAAAAGCAGAAGCGAGAAAACCCAGGGTGCAGCGGGCAAATTGTACCAGCTAGTATTTACTCTGTTTGGAACACACAGTTCGAAACCCACATAGTCAGAACAATCGTAAAAACAGCACAGGAAATTGGGCGAGTTAGTAAGTTAACATTCTTAGTGTATATGTGCAGCGCGACACGGACATATCGTTCATTCTTTGTCACTCGTCTCTCGCGCTGCACATATACGTCAAACATCGTTCAAAAGTGAACAACCTCTCAAGCCAGGCGTACGAATCTCGGCATTAAAAGTGGAGTTACTTAGTATAAATGTTGCTTTAGTGTAAACAAGGCGAACGCACCTCACATATCCGGTCCCTTTCGAAGCCGGCCAGTCGGCCTGTACACAGTAGCCATACAAGTCGCCGGCGCTCATCTATCCGTTCGCACGGTACTACGTAAAAAACTGTGCCACCTTCCGTGTGGTTTGTGCAGTTTGGTGCGCTGCACCCTGTCCTACTGGAGTGCAAGTGCCAATATGATGTCTTTCGTATCACTTCACGAGGGCCCTTGAATTAACGGACACTAAAGGCACATACTAAGTCAAGCTTAAGTGTTATATTAGAGCTCGGGAATATCTAAGCGTCGATATTATGGTGAACAGAGCCTTAATAATCGAGAAATCGAGGTAAATGTAGGACATGATTAGAGACTGCTCCGGGAGATTCAAGCACTTGCCCGATGACGAAAACACTCCTAGGTTAATTTCTTTCGTTAGTACTCAAGCACTCGTTGCAACAAAAAAAAAACATCACCGTACTGTATTAAAGATGAATACAAAGAGGGCGCCAAATAAAACAACAGACGAAGGAAGGACACATGAGACACGTAGGCGCTCTTTGTAATCATGCATAACCAACTCACCCACCAGCACGTCCTCAGTATAAGATGAAATAAAATGATACTTGTTCAGTTCCATGTTACTTTCAGAAAAAAGAACTCATTAAAATTACCGTTGACAACAACACGGGTGGTCGAAAGGTTTCGTTTCCACTCGGCTCTGCGCCGCCCAGGCTTTCGTGTTTCAGTACTTTGCTGATCGCGAAGTGCTGCGCTGGTTTTGCTGGCTCGCGAAACTCGCACAAACTATAAGTTGCAAAAAATTCAACTTAAATGTGGTGTCACGGGATGCCCGAATGGTCTACGCCACTTGACCAAAAAGCAGCTACAGCGGCGAATCCACCGCTCTGTCTTGGCTCGGTGCCGCCGTCTGTCGGGCGCAATTTTTCTCGCAGACGGCAGCAAAGGACGGTCACGGCGTATGCAATTTCACTATTCCCCGGTTGTGTGTTGGGAGATATGAACTTGGAAAAGGTATTCGGACCCTTCAGATACAAGTTTCTCGTAAACTATGTCTTTTCATGTTTGGAAACAAGTGTTCCGATGTTTCTGGAATAGTATTTAAATAGTACACGTCGACTTATTATTTGCCTTTAGTGTCCCTTTGAGAAAATGGTTTCGCTCGGGTGCTCCTATCTAAATACATGTAAAAGGAGAATTCGTTTTTCTCGGCAACCACGGCGCTAAATTTGACATGATTTGTTGCATTTTAAAGAAAAACTTAAAGTCTAGTGAATATTTGTTTCGAATTTATAATTTAGGACGCCATATATTTACTAAATATGGGCAAAAATTGCTTTTCATAAAACAAAACTATCAAGTTTACATCTCCGTAACTCAGCAAATAAAAATATCCTAATTATGAGAATTCAATCTCGTAGTACAATTAAAGCGGACAAAATTGGTATGCTACATATGAATCTCATAAAATCTAGTAATGTGTAAATACAGAATTTGCAGAACCATTGTACACAACGTAACAAATTCACGTAAAATATAAATTGACATACCTAATTTGTTCGCTTTTAACAATCTAAAGAAAGCCATTTACCGAACCACGATGACTGTTACTGAAAGACAACTATTAATTTGTGAACTTCGTGCTTCCAATGCTTTCCAACTTTATTTTTTGAAGATTCTTTCCACAGTATTCATCCCCTAAATCGAAATTCCGCCCTCAAATGCAACATATTTTATTAAAATCGATGCAGGCATGATCTCAGAAAAGCTTTTTGTGCGTTTTACATGTATTTCGATAGGCAGCGTCCATGTTGGGCACGAGCTTAAGCTTCAAATGCACAAACGCTTTTTTGAGATTAGCGTAGGACCCCCAGCCGATGATTGCAACACACGCTCGACGGTCTGCTGGTTGCAATGTCGATTGCATTGGCGGAAACGACCAGTCGGTGTCGCGCGCGTAAAGTTAGCTTCCTAGTTGCGTAGTCGAACTTTTGACGTCATATTGCGTCACGTGATAGCGCTCGGTGAATAGCGATGCGAGCGGTGCCGGAAAAGTTATGCGCAACACGGGCCCCTGTGGGAGCATATACAGGGACGCTAATTCATTTATTCCCGGCCACGGCAGCCGCATTTCAATGCAGGCGAAATGCGAAAACACCCGTGTACTTAGGTTTAGGTGCACGTTAAAGAACCCCAGATGGTCTAAATTTCCGGAGTCCTCCACTACGGCGTGCCTCATAATCACAAAGTGATTTTGGCACATAAAACCCCATAATTTAGGATTCATTTATTTCGCCGGAGGGAAATAAATGAAGCCAACGGCATAAGGCATGCTTTCACAATTAGTCAAGCTATTGCGTTATGGAGTCCCATTGTATATGCTTATAAGTAACGTCATAAGTTGTGTTCAGGAACTGGTATAGTGAATTATAGTGCTTTATGTTCTGTCCGAAAGAATCTCATCCTGAAATTATTTCTTCATTGCATGTATGTGCAATACAAATTCGATTTTTCATTCAAGTGTATTTATGCCACATAATCAGCACAAAACAAATGTTTCCTCCTACTATGCTTGATTGAATACGCCTGTCGTACGGCTCATCCGAGAGACGACAGTCTTTTGGTGGTACGAGGTGACTCAGGCTGTGCAATTCAACTGTCACCTGCTAGGGTATATATATATATATATATATATATATATATATATATATATATATATATATATATATATATATATATATATATATATATATATATATACATATACATGCAGGAAAGAGACGACCAACTTTTAGGAAGACTTATTTAGTGAACGTTTTCCGCTGGTGGACCGTCCTTCGTCAGAGAGTACAGTGACTGTACTCTAACGAAGGCTGGTCGACCAGCCGGGTTTCAGCGCCAATTACGCCTTGCCAAAGCGTCAGTGCGCTGGCTGTGTGACAACTCAGGCGAAAACCCTCGTCTGCGAAGACAACGTGGGGGCAAATTACGCTTTCATAGCACAGACTGGTGTGACTGGGATGCGGAGGAAAATTTGTGCGATCGTTTCGGCTTGCTTCAAGCACTATGCGTCCACCAAGCCCGAGTGTCAGGCCATAATGGCCGGCGTCATCAGAGTACTGCGGCACCAGTAAGGAGCTGGGGTTGAAACCGGACCAACCAACCTGCGAAGGGAAGTGGTCACATTATACAGGTTGTCTCAGCTAAGTTTAGCCAGAGCTAAAAAATATACGCCCTATAAGGCGGTGCCAAAATGCATGTTGCTGACTATTGTATCGAGTAAACCACACAACTAATTTTTCATTCTGCTCAATAGGATAATGAGAAATTAACCAACTTCTGAAGCAACGAAGTTAGACCAAATATTTCAATTAGGAATTTGCAGAGCGCTTTGCGAAACGTCCGATTAAACAGCTAGTGTTTCTATCGGGCATTGGTGTTATTCCGCATACTGCAGATACCCACAAAATAAAAAAGATACCGCGCTCCCAAACAGTTGTCGTACAAACGAACACATCATCTAACATGGCGTGCTGCCGCTTTAAAGGCGACAGCGCAGTGACGCAGGTGCTGGCTGAGCGATCAACGCCAACGATGTGCTTCCCTCGCGGCGGTTCATGATAGCGGCAAGCAGGCGCCGCGGCAGCACACCCGGTTAAATGTTATGTTAATAATAACATTTGGGGTTTTACGTGCCAAAACCACTTTCTGATTATGAGGCACGCCGTAGTGGAGGACACCGGAAATTTTGACCACCTGGGGTTCTTTAACGTGCACCTAAATCTAAGCACACGGGTGTTTTCGCATTTCGCCCCCATCGAAATGCGGCCGCCGTGGCCGGGATTCGATCCCGCGACCTCGTGCTCAGCAGCCCAACACCATAGCCACTGAGCAACCACGGCGGGTAAATGCTATGTTCGTTTGTACCCTGAGCGTTTGGGAGCGCCGCATTCAGGGCGTGCAAGCGTACATGTCACGCGCTATATTTGTGTATTTCACGGGTATCTGCAGTAAGCAGAGAATCACTAACACCTAATAGAAATACAGTTAGAAACTGTTTATACGGATGTATTGGAAAGCGCTCTGCAACTTTCTAATTGAAATATTCCTACTAACTTCGTTGCTTCATAAGTTGGTTAATTAATGCTGAATAATAATAAGTTATCCCAATTATGCATTTAAGCACAATACAAAAATAATGTGACTTGCTCCATATGATATTAAGCAACATGCATTTGGTCGCGTTGTCTTAGATTGCATGGGAATATTTTTAAACTCTGGATAAAGTTAGCTGGCACGCCCTTATAGGGGGACTCTGAATGGATGCGCGGCTGCCTTCTGGTACAGCACGGCAGAGAGCTGTTGTTGCAGCTACATGGCACTGCTGCACTGCACGGACAGAGAGGTGAAGGAAGATACATCGCCAACACGAGCCGCCTCGGTTGTCCAAACGTCCACTTCTCCAGGTGGCAAGTGATTCGGCTCACGTACTGCGTGAGCAAACGAGTAGAGAGATAAACAGAGAGAGAGAAAGGCAAAGGAAAGACAGGTAAGTTAACCAGAGATTATCTCCGATTGGCTACCCTGTACTGGGAGAGGGGGCAAAGGGATGCGATAAGTGAAAGAGAGCAAATGATTTGAAAAAATGAAAAAAAGAACATGTACACACATACAAATGTACACACAAGACAGACTGTTTCAGGGGGCACTGTCACAAAGTTTGTGAAGGCGTTCGTAGTGTTACACAGTGTCGCCGTTCAATGCTACGTCACACAGGGAACAGTCACAGTTTGTCATAAATTCCCCTGTCTTTTAAGTACCACAGCAGCGCCTTCATAGCGAAGCGCGTGTGGCTGATGAAGGAGATGACCTGCGACTTCTTCCTCTGTCAGAGCAGGCCATCGCTGACCGGAGGAACAACGCCCGTGTGGTCATGCCGAATGAGCTGCTGGCGCGATCTCCACTCGGTGGTCCGGCAAATTGTTGAGCGCCTCCTTTGCGGCAAGCAAAAGTACGATACAGGCCGCCTGATGGTGGGCGGCAACGTTCCCCCAAGCCGCCCAAATTACGGCAGTGTCACATTGGTATTCGGCATTGTTGGTGGTATAACGCGAAACGTAACAAATTAGAAGTTGGTCTAATGCATATTCAGTGTAGATCTTGGAAATTTTAAAACGCTTATAAACCACATTAAATTGACTCTCAATGTTTTACTAAATGCATTTACTTTATAACTTGCTTGTGCATGTAAATCCCTCGGTGGAACGACAAATGAGCGAAAGAAGGCACCGATCATGCATCAAAGCTATGATTCGGTGGGCTCCAGTTTTTCGACAACCCAAGAGGCAATGCCCAAGAGCTGATAGCCATCCAGAGTGAATCTAGATAAAGTTATGAAACTGGATGCGTGGCAACGGGCAAAATTTGTCTTGGTACCATTAGTTCTTTCATCTTGGGCGTCACAAGAGCTCGTAAAGATCCCGAGTTAAGCCAAACTCCACTCATCTTGCATATCACTCCTGGATTCAAGACCGAGCCCGACACTTCAACGCGCTCAGTTTACGTGCATGGAGTGCTTTGTGCCAATTAGTCGCCTGTGTACACGAGATGCAAAACATTACAGGCAAGAGCGTGTTTCATCGTAAAAATTGGCACAAGCATTGTGATTTAAGCAATGATTTTTTTATGAAAAGCAGTGAAGTGTGTTTATTTTCCCAAGTATAGGTAACAAAGCAATATTTATCGCCAGCAATAACTGAAACAAAAATGAAAAACTACTTTTGAGAGCTGCCACTGGTTAGCAATTCTTGATTTTTCTTCTCCTCTCCTCTCTTCTCCGAATGATCGTGGTATTTGCATTTTTGAATGTTAGGTGTCAGGTCATCCATAGACGTCTTGCACTTTTCTAAGGCATCCAGACATTTGCTTTGTGTCTCATACACAGTACGCATAGATGCCCACAATATGCAGCTGATCCCTTCTGAAAACATTTTCAAATATTGGGCTCAGCAAATGCTTTCGTAGTTGATATGACGAGCTAACAACAACAACAACAACAGCAGCAACAACAACAACAGCAAGAACAAGAAGAACAAGAAGAAGAACAACAAGAACAATAATGATAATAATAAAATATGAATATTGATATATACATAGATATTATACACATACGTATATCATATGTAAACTGTTTAAACAGTATTTCATAGGCAGCAGGCTATCCTGCTCTGGTTGAGTCTCTCCATAGGGTTACCAAAGGAGCAACAAGTTTTTTTAAGACTGACAGCTGAGCGGGAGACGCGCGTGCATTCGTAAATCCTTCTGTGATGTATTCGTGTATGACACATTTTATTGTAACATAATCAGGTCTTTATTTTTGCATGTTCACACATACAAGCCAGATTCAGGAGTTCATGTGCTGAAAGTTGGTAGAAGGGTGTGCTTAAGCCCTGTCTTTAGACTCAATTCGCCTTCTAATCAACATGTGTCGCAAGAGACAGCAACAATTATTGTCCCGATTCTATTCCAATGTACAGTTTTTAATATGCAGTTACACTCTTAAGAGTGCTGCAAGCACTAGCCTTGTCTTGAGGTTCCGTACAGTTGTAGCTTATGTACGGTAATATTATTTCATGTGCACGCACCTTTACTACAAATAAGGTTACTGGAAATATGGCAGTCTGACCTTTGCTTTTTTTTCCTGTTCGGAAAAGCAATGAACAACAGGCACTGGGGCATGCAAGTGTGAATAGTAAAGCGATTTCGAAATTAGGTGAATAATGATGCAATAGCCCATGGAAATTTCAGTCATATTTGATTGGTGAGTTTTGAAATCTCTGTGCCATAGCCACCGACTACGGCGCCCGAGCCCCCTCCGGAGTTCTTTTTTTCTTTGCGGGGGGGGGGGGGGGGGATGGGGGCTGAGCCTATCCCGGTGATGCCGTAACCTACCCCAACTCCCTCTTAATCTGTCGTTGCAAGAGTTTTGTCATCCACATCATTTGAGGCTTCTTTTGACTTGCCTCAACTTTTTCGCTTAGGATTTCGCGGTGGATAATAGCTTACTGCATCATTGTTGGTGTGGACATGCATGAATTTAAACTGATACTTCGCTTTATTACTGCAAATCCTGATATTATGAGAACACGCGCATTAAAAGTACAAGCGGCGGCTGCCTCAACCGTATTTTCTCACTTGTTGGTTAAATTTCCACTGTAAACATCATGCACATATACAATACATTTAATATATGCACAGGACAAAGTTTATTGTACGCACTTCGATGGGGGCGAAATGAGAAAACACCCGTTTACTTAGATTTAGGTGCACCTTAAAGAACCCCAGGTGGTCGAAATTTCCGGAGTCCCTCACTACGGCGTGCCTCATAATCAGAAAATGGTTTTGGTACGTAAAACCCCATATTTCTTTTAAAATTTATTGTATCTTGAAAAAGAACTATGTAGCCAATCAACAAGTATTTCTAAAGATACAGATAGCATATGCCTAGAGAATGAATATGTTGCTGTATGTTCACCTCACTTCATTATTGTCACGTGTAGTGACGTATAAAGAATACAGTAGCAATACTGTGCAAGACGAAACTAACTTTTATTGGGCGAACCTGTGCCCACAAAAATAGGCTACACCTAAAGAACGGCGACAACAGCGAACACAGTCGGCGATCGTAAAAATCTGATCAGCGGGTCAAGCGCGTCGGCTTTTGTACATCAGACGTCGAATGTTCCAGAGTGGTCACTGGGACCCGCTTGCCTTCCACAAAGTCCTACATTATTCTCGTCGTGCAGGCATGCAATCAGATTACACAACGTTCGGTCACAGACAGAGGATGGAACCATCGATAACCTTCGAGAAACTTCCGATACATGCAGGCGTGTACTGCGCTGTGCGATAACAATTGTTGGGCGGTGAACCGTGGTCGCCTGATAAAGATAGGCAAGTACACGTGTCAATATGCTCTTCCTGCTTTTGTGACCCTGAACAAAACCTATTAAATTTATAGACCCCTTCGGCAGAGTCTTTCATCAACGCCGTGTAAAATGCCCGTGAATTATATGTGTCTCATCATCGCTTCTCTTTCCAGTAAGGAAAAGTAAGGACTAATTAAAAAAGCACTTTTAATAATTTAGAACATTTATTAGGGATGGAAACGTCACTTGCACGCAGAAGTAATAAATATATACAGATTGTCCCTACTAACTATCGTGCACGAAGATTATAAAAAATCTCAGTGGCCTTCCACTCTTTGAAGAAGGATGACCAGCGAAGCTGTGTACGTGGGCCCCTTAATGGCAAACTGCACCTCCGCTGCGGGTCGGCCCGGCTTTGCACATTCTTCGGGATCGGCCCACGTGAGGGGAGTGCTTTACTCCTGCTACACCTCTGCCGCGGGTAGCCCCGCATTGCACTATCTCCAGGATCGGCCCACCTATAGGGAGTTTTTTGCTTACCACGCCAACGACACGAAAATTTCCTTTCACGGTAGAGATATACAACTTCCCTGTAAAAAGCAATGCATTACTCTAAGAAAATCTAGTGCATATTGTTTCCAGTATAGTGGAATTGCTGCCAGTTTTTGTTTAGTTACACAGAATTAATTAGGTAATTGAAATAATTATCTAAGTCGGGAAGTACTATCCTTATTATCGATGTGCCAATATGATATTTGTAGGCACAGCCAAGCGACGTCTAACTGCGGTATCGTAAGCACTTTACTAACTGCGCACAATTTTTTCCGACTGAAGAATCATCATCAGCCTGGTTACGGCCACTGCAGGGCAAAGGCCTCTCCGATACTTCTCCAACAGCCCCGGTCATGTACTAATTGCGGCCATGTCGTCCCTGCAAACTTACTGATCTCATCCGCGCACCTAACTTTCTGCCGCCCCCTGCTCCGCTTCCCTTCCCTTGGAATCCAGTCCGTAACCCTTAATGACCATTGGTTATCTTCCTTCCTCATTACATGTCCTGCCAATGCATGCCGATTTCTTTTTCTTGATTTCAACTAAGATGTCATTACCTCGCTTTTGTACCCTCATCCAATATGCTCCTTTCTTATCCCTTAACGTTACACCTATCATTCATCTTTCCATAGCTCGTTGCGTCGGCCTCAATTTGAGTAGAACCCCTTTCGTTAGCCTCCAGGTTTCTGCCCCGTAGGTGAGTATTTATTTATCTATTTATTTATTTAAAAACACCTTACAGGCGCTGTTGGGCATTGAGTAAGGGGGGCAATGTAACAAAGAACTGTTAAGTACAATGGAAACAACTCAAACATAAACCTAAGACAACTGTACAGTGGCTGAACTAAAAGCAAAACAAAGCATAGCATGATCAAGCATAGCAGATATATAAAAGAAAGGAGATTATGTAAAAAGCACGTACAGGCGTTCACGAAATATTTTACGATCAGTTATCGTGACGATATCATCAGCAAGGCCATTCCAGAGGGATATGGCACGAGGTACAGCAGATAAATTGCAAGCAGTGGTTTTACCAAAAATGCGCTTGAAGCTAAAATGATTCTGTAATCTTGAGGACGTTCGGACGAGGGTTTCGAGAGGTAATATGCATGGTTTATCGGAATGAGCATATTTGTGTAATAGACAGAGCAAAGCAATCTTGCGGCGGATATCTAGGGGCTGTAAAGAAATATCGAGCTTGATCTGCGTTATACTTGACTTTCGATCAAAATTCCGAGTTATATATCGGGCAGCTCTGTTCTGGATGCGTTCCAGCATGGTTATTAAGTATTCTTGGTGTGGTGACCACACAGCGGTTGCAAATTCTAATTGCGGGTGTACGAATGTCAGGTATGCTAATTTACGCACGTCAGCAGATGAATTTTGCAAGTTGCGCCTCAGAAAGCCAACGGTTTTAGATGCGGTTGCGCAAATTGTAGTGATATGCGGAGAGCAAGAAAGGTTACTAGTCAGGTTTATACCAAAGTATTTGTAGGTAGTGGTACGTGACAGATTCGTGTTATTTATGGTGTATGTGAATATGGAGCAACTGCGCTTGCGTGAGAACGATATATTATTACATTTGAAGGGTTAGCAAACATTTTCCAAGTATTACACCAGTCGGTAATAATGTGAAGGTCATGCTACAAGGCGGTATGAACGTCAATGGAATTAATTGGTCGGTAAACAACGCAATCGTCGGCGAACAGTCGTACGCAGGAGGAAATGTTTGAAGGTAGGTCGTTAATAAATATTAGAAAAAGCAGAGGCCCCAACACACTCCCCTGCGGTCCACCAGAGGTGACCTCAGTGATAGGAGAAGTACAATCGTTAACAACGGTAAATTGGCGACGAAGCGACAAAAAGTTTCTAAGCCAAGAAAGGGTTAGTGAGTCGATACCTAGATGAGATATTTTAGAATTGAGCCGGCAATGGGCAACGCGATCAAATGCTTTTGAACAGTCCAGGAAAATGGCGTCTATTTGTTGACTGTTGTTCATACTGCTGTGTAGATCGGTGGTGAACTCTAGTAACTGTGTTTCACAAGATAGACCTTTCCTGAAGCCATGCTGGTACTGTACTGGTAAGACAGTAAGACAGTACTGTACTGTACAGTACTGTACAGTACTGGTAAGACACAGGTATTATACATTTATCTCTTGAGGGATAATGGCAACCTGCTGTTCATGATCTGGGAATGCCTGCCAAACGCACCCCAGCCTAATCTTATTCTGATTATTTTCTCATGATCCGGATCCGCCGTCACTACCGGCCCTAAGTAGATGCATTCCCTTACCACTTCGAGTGCCTCGCTACCTATTGTAAATTGCTGTTCTCTTCCGAGACTGTTAAACATTACTTTAGTTTTCTGCAGATTAATTTTTAGACCCACTCTTCTGCTTTGCCTCTCCAGGTCAGTGAGCATGCATTGCAATTGGTCCCCTGAGTTACTAAGCAAGGCAATATCATCAGCGAATCGCAAGTTACTAAGGTATTCTCCATTAACTTTTATCCCCAATTCTTTCCAATCCAGGTCTCTGAATACCTCCAGTAAACACGCTGTGAATAGCATTGGAGAGATCGCATCTCCCTGCCTGACGCCTTTCTTTATTGGGATTTTGTTGCTTTCTTTATCAAGGACTACGGTGGCTGTGGAACCGCTATAGATATCTTTCAGTATTTTTACACACGGCTCACCTACACCCTGGTTCCGTAATGCCTCCATGACTGCTGAGGTTTCGACAGAATCAAACGCTTTATCGTAATCAATGAAAGCTATATATAAGGGTTGGTTATATTCCGCACATTTCTCTATCACCTGATTGATAGTGTGAATATGGTCTATTGTTGAGTAGCCTTTACGGAATCCTGCCTGGTCCTTTGCTTGACAGAAGTCTGAGGTGTCCCTGATTCTGAAGAATAAACGCTGCGAAATATGGCGAATACCACATGACTGCCCTCCTACCCGCATCATAAAGCAGCGCCCTCGAACAGGCTCCTTTGGACTTAGCGAGAATGAAATGACGGAACTCAAGAAAAAAATCACTGTCCAAACACCCCGTACGGGTGGTTAACCAGCAAAGCTGAAACGTGCGCCCCGTTGTTTATCACTGTGGTTATCACGACGGTTAATTAAACGACGGCTTGGTAGGCTGCCAGGTCCTCGGTACGCAGTTTCTGCTTGCGCTCGGCCACACGAGCCTGTTTTTGTCCCGGGCTACGCCGTCCCGGGCTGCAGCATCGGGACGGCGTAGACGAGCTTGTTCCTCTTTCTGCTCGCGCCGTTGCTCATCGAAAGCTGCCTGCTCCTCAACGGTACGTATGGCGAGTGGCCTATACCAATTTTGGAGCCGGAGAGAAACTGCTGCGCGCGTGCTCTGCTGCGACAGAGAGTAATGACGTCACTACTGGCGCAGCAAATTGCGCGCCTCCATTTTTTCGTCTTGCTTTGTTTCGCGCACGCGAATGGGTTTTGGCTGTACAGGAGTTTTTGGCGTACTGGCGACAGGCGGACTGATGGATGAATTGGCTAGCAATATACAACTTCGCTGTAAAACATCTTGATGAAGCTAGTGTCCTTCCTGCCGCGCCTCGGCCGAAGTGACATGTCGCGTTCTGGGTTAGTTGGAAACATGCTGTGATAGCGGTTATCTTAGCGTAACGCGCACGCATGGTTCTTTTTTTGCCACAAAACCTATCCCACAAAAGTTATTTGATAACGTGAGTTTAATTGTTTAAAGGTACCGTTTATATCGTTCCAGTCGCCATGTCTTCCTCTAATGAGCTAAAGATAAACATAATCCTTGGATTGGGAGCTGTAGACTTCAACAAGAGGAAGGCCGCCATTATATATATATATATATATATATATATATATATATATATATATATATATATATATATATATATATATATATAACATTCATGGAACTTCGGCGATAGGGAAAAGGCGCCAACTATCATTAGAATTGTTGAAAACCTGAGACAAGCCGGGAGCTTCAGGAAACAGTGGCGTAGGACTACACCTTTGGGTCCTAGCTTACGCTCAGATCTTTTATCATTTCTTGCCTCAAACCCTCATGCTAGGGTGCGGGTCGTGGCCGCCCAGGTGACAATTTCCAAGTCATATGTTTAGAGGTTTCTAAACGACGGCCTATCACCCGTTCCACCTTAACCAGCACCAATGCTTGGAACATAAGGACTTGCAGAATAGTCTAGTTTTCTTGAATTGGGTCCTCACAAAAGCCGATGAGTCACCGGACTTTGAAAGTAACATGATGCACACAGATGAAGCTAATTTTCACAGAAACACCCAGTTAAATTTACACATTCAGACTATTGGAATGATTACAATGCCCACTGGGTAAATCGGAATCGGTACCAGTAGCATTGGTCCTTCAATGCGGGGTGAAGAATTTACGCCGGTACTGTAATCCGTCCCATCTTCGATCACACACTGCCTGGGCAGCGTTACGTGGAAGAAATCCTTGAGAAGTGGTGGATGAGTTTCTCAGCGAAGTGCTGCTGTCACATCGTCCCCTTCTGTGGTATCAGCAAGATGGGTCACCGGCACACAGCAGCAGCCGTGCACGAAACTGGCTGGATGCTAGTTTTCATATGCAATAGATTGGAACACACGGGCCTGTAAATTGGCCAGCATGGTAACCTGACCTCTCTCCACTGGATTTCTTTCTTTGAGGTTATGTGAGGAGCGTGCTTGCATGATCGAGACGGACGTCGAATTAGCTCAATCCAATGATAACGGATGGCTGCTTTAGAATTTGAGTGTCGGTCATCAAGAAAGCCACCGAAGATGCGATAAAACGGTCTCAGTACAGCGTAGCTGCAGAATAGCTATTTGAACACGTCCTCTAGGCAGCAGCTGGTGTGCAACGGCGCTTACGAATTCACAAATAATAAAGAAACACTGAAATGTGATTGATTTTTTGTTGATTTTTTGAGTAGGGGTCCCGATTGCCAATTGGGCTCATTTACTATCACCTAATTAATATCTTGAGCACATCAGTTCTGACTTTTCTCAAAACGTAGGTTACTTCCCTATCGGTTTATTTCGCTATTTCTTTATGGCAAGAACCTGTCTTTGCATCAAGTATACACTCTCATGATAATCGAAACCGTCAGTTTCTTTCGGATTTTGTCCGAAGCAAGCTTCTGGCGCGAAATATACCTGCGCTCGCACTCTGTCGATGCGGTGCGGGCAAAGTCGGGATTTTGAAATATGCTATGCCTCTTACAATGTCGTTCGCTTTTCGAGCGCAGCCAGAGCGGCACTTCAGCCGCGTTATAAAGGGGCTTCTGTCATCAATGTGATCAGTAGGCCTTGTGAGACGGATAACAAGTGTGACGCATCCACAGGAAGGAATAGCTGCAAAGCCACGAAACCTGCTCTTTGTGCTCCTTCTGTACAATTATCAAGATGGTGCGCTGTCTCTTGAGGTTTGCAAAAGGCAATGCAGTTGCTTTCAATCAGCCTGTTTCACGGCGCTGCTTTAAGAGGTGGCTGGGAGGACATTCACGTGATATTTTTTTTTATATTTCCTGCCATTCGAAAAAAAATTACACGCATCAGTACGTCGCTGAAAACACAGCAGTTACACGTCATTTAGGGTTGCGTGGGAGTGCCTACAAATGCCTCATTGACACTTTCATAATTAGGAGAGTACCTCTTGAATTAAAAAAATTATTTGCAATTGTCGAATTAAAGTTTAGGAACGAAATCATTACTGGGGGCTACTCAGCTCTACTGGAAACATTGTGCACTACGTTTTTCTGGGCGTAACGCAACTGCTCTTTTTTGATGTTCTTGGTGCATTATAGTTGGGACACCCTGTATTATTCATTCTGTAACCGAAATGAGGCCAAGCCGGATTCACTTGAAATCTGAATGAACGACAGTTATGCATAGGAGCGCTTATATTCGGACTCGGAGGAAATAGAGAGAGGCTGTAGTTTCGCCGGAAAGGCGAAGCAGTATTACTGATAGCTAAGTGTACGACAATTGCACGAAAGATGACAATACCGAAAGACGCCTGATTCTTGGTGGCGGGAGAAGGCTCAGGCTGTCAAATTTAATTGCTGCCTACTACGAGGTCTTGTATATTTTCACAATAGGCCCTCACTTCAGTAAACTATTCTTGGAGGTCACACGAAGTTTCAAGTGGAAGACTTATAGACAAGACGTCAGGAAGAGAGATACGATCTCTCCAATGCCATTCACAGCGTGTTTACAGGAGGTGTTCAAAGACCTGGATTGGGAAGAATTGGGGATAAGTTAATGGAGAATACCTTAGTGACTTGCGATTCGCTGATCATATTGCCTTTCTGAGTAACTCGGGGGACCAATTGGAATGCATGCTCACTGACCTGGAGAGGGAAAGCAGAAGGGTGGGTCTAAAAATAATTCTGCAGAGAACTAAAGTAATGTTAAACAGTCTAGGAAGAGAACAGCAGTTTACGAAAGGTAGCGAGGCACTGGAAAAGGTAAGGGAATACATCTACTTAGGGCAGTTAGTGGCCGCAGATCCGGATCATGAGTCTGAAATAATCCGAAGAATAAGAATGGTCTGGGCTGCACATGACAGGCATTCTCAGATCATGAACAGCAGGTTGCCATTATCCCTCAAGAGAAAAGTGTATAGCGGCTGTGTCTTACCAGTACTCACGGACGGGGCAGAAATTTGGAGGGTTACGAACAGATTTCTACCCAAATTGAGGACCATGCAACGAGCTATGGAAAGAAGAATGATAGGTGTAACGTTAAGGGGTAAGAAAATGTGAGATTCGGTAAGGGAACAAACGGGAAGTAATGACATCTTAGTTGAAATCAAGAAAAAGAAATGGGCATGCGCAGGATATGTAATGATGAGGGAAGATAACCGATGGTCACTAAGGGTTACGGACGGGATTCCAAGGGAAGGGAGGCGTAGCAGGGGGCGGCAGAAAGTTAGGTGGGCGGATGAGATTAAGAAGTTTGAAGGGACAACATGGCCACAATTTGCACATAACCGTTAATTCCGGACCAGAAGAGCTGGATAAAAAGACACTGAGTAGTCCTAGTACCTGGAGGACATATGCCGCATAGGAAGTGGAAAATTATGCGACGTAGTGACGCAGGAACAGAAGGGCGAGGGAGAAGTTCTGCTGAGACAGTGCGCAACAAGGACTTGGGCGTGCATGGATAGGGTACGGGCCGTAGTCAGAGAGAATGGGGATTCTCACGGAAAGTGGCGAGTTATAATAGCATTCTGCTGTGAAAGCGCATGAACGGCGGTGTTGTCATCGCCTTTCATGTGGCGGATATCGGTTGTGAATTCCGAAATATAAGCAAAATGGAAGAGTTCGCATGGCACGCACTTTCATGAGTTGGTGCATAAAATATACGCGAGTAGTTTATGATCGGTAGCACGTAAACCTGGTATCCTTCCAGAAAATGGTGAAAGTGCTGTGTCGTAGTGTGGATGGCTTGTAGTTCTCGGCCAAAGGCTGCAGCGGGTTTCAGCGGGAAATAGCTTCCGAGAGTAAGAAGAGAAAGATTTCAACTCAGAGTTATTTCCCGGCTGTAAGATGGCTCCGATGGCCACGCTAGAGGCGCTGAAATTTTCGCTGCTCCTGCCACTAAAAGAAAGATGATCGTACAGTTAGGCCAACAAGTAACTGTACCACGAGAAAGAAAGCAGGCCGCCACAGTTGCAAAACCAAAGAAAATATAATACAGTTAGTGTAGAAAGAAAATAGGCCACTGCAGTTGCCGCATCATGTATACCATGCAGTCAGCCATACCATACAGTCCACGCAGGAGAGAAACACGTCAATAAAGTTGCCACGAGAAGTATACGATACAGTGGGCCACATCATACAGTCAGTGCAGGAAAAAAGGGAGCCACTATAGTTGCCCGCAAAAGGAATATGTTCTACGCTTAGTGTAGAAAGCTGGCCACCAGAGTGGGAGAAGACACACAGTCGGTGAAAAAATACGACACCACGCGCGAACCCTCCAGCCGCATAGCGCGATGGGCCTTGCGTTTGCAAAAGTTCGGGCCGTTATACAAAAGCGCAACCGCCACGCTGATGCTGACTATCTCGCACGCCTTCCTCTTCCCAGCACTAACTGCTTTGATGACAACTTCGATCAGTATCTTGCCGCTATTGACGTTCCGTTTGCTGACCTTGCTACTTTCGGCAAGCACAGCACGGCGACCATAGTTTGGATCATTTATTCGCTTCTCTAGTTAAAGCAAACGCCAAAGCTGTTTTCTGGTTAACAGCGATCTCCGTTAAAAGGAAAAAATATTCCGGCCAAGGAGTCCGTCTGCTTCTCGTCATTCTACAGCCCTAGCGCTCCCAAGTTTTTCGCGTCATGCATGACCATCCTACCTCTGGCCACATGGGCTTCGGCAGCGCGTCCCATCACGTAGAGGAAAGGTTCTCGCTCAAGACGCGACGCGGCACTGAAATATACGTTGCACGTTGCGCGTAATCCCAACGTAATAACCGCCCTATGACTACACCGCTAGTAACCCGCCGAGGTTGCTCAGTGCCTATGGCGTTGGGCTGCTCAGCACGAGGTCGCGGGATCAAATCCCGGCCATGGCGGCCGCATTTCGATGGAGGCGAAATGCGAAAACACCCGTGTGCTTAGATTTAGGTGCACGTTAAAGAACCCCAGGTGGTCGAAATTTCCGGAGTCCTCCACTTCGGCGGGCCTCATAATCTGAAAGTGGTTTTGGCACGTAAAACCCCACAATTTAATTTAATTGAACTACACCGCCAGTACTTCAACCCCTGCCACCTCCTCATTATCCCTTGGATATTATTGTCAGTATTCTAGGCCCAGTTCCACAATCACAAAGCGCCAAGTGACAGGTAGCCGCATGCATCGAGCGTCAGATGCACTACGCAGAAACTGCCACAATACTCGCTGCCACGGTCTTGCACGTTTCGCAGTTCATTGGCGCTTTCTAATTCTGAGCCATAGTGCTCTACCCGTCCTCATCAGTGAACAGAGACGTCAATGAGTCGCTCACGTCGTCGAGGAGACCTTCCGTCAGTCTGCCTGCCAGTGTCACCATGCCACGACATATCACCCACAGACCAATGGTATTGTGAAAAGAATGATGACTCGCACGAACATGCTATCTATTTATGTTGATTCTCAACACCAAAAGAGGGACCATGCTCCGTTACATCGTCTACGCGTACAACACCGCGAAGCATGAAGCCACCGGGTACCCCTCCATTGTATATTCTCTACGCTCGCTATCCTGGCAACGACTTTGACACTATTCTTCCTTTTACAGTGGACATGGATGCCTCGGTTGCCGAGTCGCTATGCCATGCAGAAGGGGTCCGTCGTATTAAACACCTAAGAACACTGGCATCCCAACAGGGATCGAAGACGCGCTACAACACTCGCCGTCAACACGTTTTTTACGCTAAAAGTAACCCTGTGTGAATGTCAACTGCGCCTTTAAGTCGGAAATTCTGATCCCGCTACTCCGGTCCGTTTGTAATTCTTGACAGCTGCAGAGACATTACGTATGTAATCTCTTGCCTCCCAAGTGCCTCCCAGTTGACTCACAACCAGCGCCTCAAGCATTAACACCATCGATTATTTGTAGATGTATTTTGCAAAGATATTTTTCGGCGATTCTGTCGCCTTGGTCACACCTTCACCATCGGCGCGTGCTGATTGGCTGACTGAGCAAAATCCGATGACCTAAGTGGCTGGTTGAGCACTGCGTTAATCTATTTGGCTCAACCAGCCAATTAGCATGCACCTTCCGGTGATACTATCGCGTAGGCGTCGCCGAATGTGAACGTCGCAAAATACGTCCGCTGATTGACTCACATATAGGAATCGGCTGGGAACAACAAAATGAAACGGGCTGATGGCAGGTAAACGAACAAGAAGTTAGGCTGCAGTACGAACGTCTGCGTAGAAGGGCTACCTTGAGCTATCATCGGCCATCAGTTTATAAACACTAGCCATCCTAACAATATGCCTATAATGCTTGATGTATAGTAAAAGAACGTAACGGGAAAGGCTGCCAGAACAGCAATATTTGGTTTTTCTCAACGGCCTTGCAGTGCCTTCGTTTGCCATCGAAGCTACGGACGCCCCAATGAACGGCAAGATACGACATGTTGCGGTAGTGTCAAAGTAATGGCGTATGCGCAAGTACGAGCTGTCTAATGGCAAGCGTTATCTCTAGAAGTTAAAGTTCAGCCTGAAGTTTGCATTAGAGCACTCTAGAAAAGCGCACTGATGAATGTAAATAAGAGAATCACGTTTTTGTTTTAGTTATTGCATAGTCAAGCATGAGCAAAAGCGCAGCGAAGGGAAGGAGAAAGAGAGTGATAGAAGCCTTCCTGTCACCTTTAACGCATCGCACATTAGGCAATATTTGAACTAGAATAGAAAAGAACAGCTGGATGAAAAAAAAAAACTAACCAAGACAGCAGACGCCAAGAAGTGAGTTTCAGGAATTCCGATTATTCGGTACCATTACACAGGAACGCCACACTCTGAGTTGATTTGACCTGAATTTTCCATTTTGTTGTACTCGTTTTTTCTTTCCACTCTCGACTCCTATTTTAATACCTTAAGTTCAAGAAATAATGGCGACAGTGTTGTTACTTAATCCTTTTACCTAATTTTCTATGTAGCAGGTGCTTTTCTTTCTATTCTTCGCGCTTGTAACGTCGACAAAATGTAAATGACAAAATTTTAGTACTTGCGAGAATGGTTGCTAAAACAACATCTTGCAGTAGAAGTTTGTAATATTAGTAGATGTATTTTGTGCCTACTCAACCTAAACACGGGAAAGCTGTGGTGAGTGCTTTGTATCTCGTTTTGCGCAGCGTGTACGTCTTAGTACCGTTCTTAGAGTATACACCCCTACACCATTTAATATGTTTGCCCCGTTTTTTACTTATCAAGTCCCACAACAATAATCGTCATCTATCTTGGCCGCATTTCTTTTCTTTAATGAAGCGAGTCCAGTAATTCCAGGTCACGAACGACATGTGCGCTATTAGCATGACATAGCATTTTTGACAAGAGAGTAGCGAGTGCACAATCTTCACAAAATAAAAGCAAGCAAGCCAGATGACGGCAATTGTTGTGGGACAAGATAATCGCCAAATGGTGCAAATGTTTTTGAGAATGTATGTACGAGTGAGGCAGACAACCACATGGATACAAACCGCCGTATCCCACTTTGAACTTTTGGCAGACAATACTGCTTCTCATAGCCTGGCTCTGGAGTTTTCCCGCCAAGAATACGTCATAGACTCCACTATTCGGGAGGCGAATTTGACGAACCCTGCCAGCGTGCCTTACCCCTCCCCCCTACCCCATCTCACTCATCGTCCTTGCAACGTAGAATAGATTGTAGCGACTAATAGGTGACTGGATAATGCTTCCCTATGCATAACATAATAATATGAGGCTTCACAAATACACCTCCTTGCGTACTTGAAATTCTTGAGTCACCGACCACATTACCGACTGTTTTGGTATGCTGAACACAGATTGATTTTTTGCATTGGAAACAATAAGGCGTTCGCATAGTGGAGTAAATATCACATTACAATAAATATAAAGCGCTCTTTCCATGGGGCAACTTATACACAGTTATACTTACCATCACTTTCTTTGTCAAGTACTACAAGTAGGCAATGAGTATCAGCTTCCAGGACCTTGAAATGGCCACGAATGTACAATTCTTGCTCATTTACGTGTTCCACATCGCTTGCTGTAACCGTAAAAAGAGAACGCAAAAAAATTGAAATAATACAACCATTTTTCGAACAATATGCCCGTAATGGGATTTCATAGCTTAGCTTGTAATATGTCTCGCGTATTTTTACCTAATGAGTTCCAATTATCTAGTTTGCCACAACTACAAATTGGTGTGCTGTCAGTTTATTCACAATTCCGTAGGACATTCATTACCATTTGCCAATGTCATGTAGAAATATTTCCCACAGCTAACGGGGTCGCAGTTTTATTGCGTTATCAATTCTATGGACTCCGCAGACGTATTTCTGTCGTTGCCGTGAGGTTCCCTATTAACTACAAGGGCGAGAAAATGGTCGCCGGGCGCCGTATACTCTGTGTGCGAGTGAAAGCATGCGATGGTGAGCCATCGATGACGGCTCAACCTCGCGCACGCAACAAAGGAAAGCGGGTAGATAGCGCGCCACCTTTCGTCGCGCGCAAGGCTCCGGAGGAGGTTAGGGGGAGGGGGGTGTTCTACTCATGTATTTATTTCTCACAGCATGAAGCTTTCCAAGCTCTCAATGTATGTTTCGTATTACTAGAAGTACCTGACATTAGTCCGCTTTTCTTTTTTATATAGATCATCGCATTGGCTTCCTGCCTAGTATCATGCTTGATTGCTTCCGGTCATATGCATAGCTCGCTCATATCGTAAACTGCAGGCTAATCCTAGCCCTGGATACAGACACTGCGTTGCATCGATTTTGTGCTTAACCAAAACTATCAGCAGTGTTCTACATACCTGACGCTAACAGCATGAAAGACGACAACCAATTGTTTAATGCTAATAATTCTGACTGGTATACACGTTCAGGCGATTTTTCTTTCGTTTTTTCACATCGCATGGAGCATTACAGTCTCAGAACCATTGGCAAAAAAGTCATCCGCAGCCTCAGGGGCGAGGGCAAGCTGAAACTAAAACAAAAATCATACAGGTGCGAATACACTACATTGAAAAACTTCGCAGTGTTCATGGAGGGAAATCACACATCTGTCCACAACTGCAGAAAGTAAGTCATGGCGAGTCTGAAAAGACAAGCCATCATGCACATAGAGACACACAGCCTATCAGAGATCAAGCACAAGTTGCAGCCCAGTACCATGGTTGCTGCCTTGCACAGCACCGCACGCCAAATACAATTATGCTCTGAAACTGCTGAACACACTAAGATATTACGTGTCAAAACACGCCCCGAAGAAGAAAGCACCCTCGGTGTGTTTTCATGACGCTTATGACAGCTGACTGCAGATGACGTTTGTTGTTCTGTGTTAAGATAAAAACCAAATGGTGTCTCTTTTTTAGAGTGCACACTCTAAGAAAAATTTATGCCCTTTATATCGTATCTTGCCACACAACGATAAACGTTATCTGTCTGGTCCGCATTTCCTTTCTTTAACGCTGTGAGCCCGGTACTTCCAAGTAACGAACGGCATGCGCGTTATCAGCATGACATATCATTGCCGACAGGATAGTAGCAGGTGCGGCGTATTCAAGGAAGGAAACGCCAGCGAAGCCGATGAGGATCGTTGTTGTATGGCAGATATACATCCCAAACGGTTTAACCTTTCTTTTTTTCTTTTTAGAGTGTAGGTAGTGCTACTTTGCAGTGCGCTCCTTCGTACTTTCTTAGGCACGTGATTCTCTTCCCCTCAAGGCGCCTTGCTCGTTCGCTTGCTTCGCGGCTTCAGACGCTTGAGACACCATTAATAATATTTGGGGTTTTACGTGCCAAAACCACTTTCTGATTATGAGGCACGCCGTAGTGCAGGACTCCGGAAATTTTGACCACCTGGGGTTCTTTAACGTGCACCTAAATCTAAGCACACGGGTGTTTTCGCATTTCGCCCCCATCGAAATGCGGCCGCCGTGGCCGGGATTCGATCCCGCGACCTCGTGCTCAGCAGTCCAACACCATAGCCACTGAGCAACCACGGCGGGTTTGAGACACTATTGCCGATGGCGCTAGATGGCCGGCTACGCTTGTGCGTAATATGGAATGTTAAGCTAAAAAACATCACCCCTGCTTATGCAAAAATTCAGGATGCGATATGCGGTGTAACAGGTGTTTCAGCAGACATTAAAAACTTTTGAAACGTTGCCGTCTGGCCGATAGCGCAATTTTCGTTCATGAGCTGGTGTACTGAAGGCGGCGGACATTACTTGCACAAGAAACTGAAATGCATGATTGGTTGTTTAAAAAAATAACTAATTAAGTTTTTAACTATTTGCCTTATGGCCCATATTCGTATTCACAAATTTTAACCGCGGAGATCGCGAGGCGGACCTACTTGAAACGAATTTTCAGGACACCAGTACCGAGATGTTATTTCCGAACTTTGCGGAGAAAAGCGTTGTCGTTCCACTTACTTATGTGCTTGAATGCATGAAAGGACATTTAGTTAAGAAAGTAACTGGAACGCCAATGCATTGTCCAGAAGTTCGGGAATTATCTTTCTTGAAACTGGTGTCATACTGAGAATGCATTCCAAGTGGACTCACCTTGCAAACTCTACGGCTAGGAACTGTAAATTGCAATATAGACTGTAAGGTAATTAGTTAAAACATAATTAGTGATTTGTTTAATTATTTGCTTACGCATTTCGATCATTTGTGTGAGGAATATCCGCCTCTTCGAGTAGACCAGCTAATGAAGGCGAATTTCTCTATCTGCCGCTATGAATTTTTGAAAGGGTTCGCTGAAACAGCCTGCATTTAACAGGACAATACTAGAACGGAAGGGCTATATTTCTCCCGTCGCCGTCGCCGTGAGGTTCCTTACGGAGTACAACGGCAAAAAAATTGTCGCCGCCCCGTATGGTGTATGTGCGAGTGACAGCGTGATAGGGTTAGGCGGCGATCGTGGTTCAATCTTTCATTCACGAAGTGGATGAAAGCAGTGAGAAAGCGAGCAGATTTCCGTCACTCTCAAAGCATCGGGGGGTGGGTAGGTACCGGGGGTGCGTTTTACCCTGGGCAGCCCTCACGGCCTCGTGCAGGCCGCCCGACAGGGCCGCTGTATCCTAAATGTCATTTACGATGGGACAGAGACAGTTTTGCTCTGTATTGGCAACTTTGTTCGCATTGATGCAGGTGGCGGCACGGTGGTCAATTCGCAGCTGCAGCTGCCACGTTTTCTCACTGCATGGTTACTACAGCGAGTTTCCGCGGTTATCGAAAGAGATGTCCATGTTTGCTTGTGCGTGATTGACACCGCGAGTGTTAGTTTAGTTAGTATATCAATGTTCACCAGTTTAACGGAGCCGCTGTGGTTGCTTAGTGGCTTTGGTGTTGCGCTGCTAAGCACGAGGTCATCGGACCATATCACGACCATGACGGCCTCATTTCGATAGGGGTGAAATGCGGTAACACCCGTTTGAGGACGAATTGGAGAGGCTTCGCGCGCTGGTGCCAAGGCCAGCGGAAGCAGACGACAGGGTGTCTCATAGAGACGTAGCGCCAGTGAAGACGAAAATTAGCCCCAATTAAACAGCGAAAGAGTTGAAGAGAAAATCATGTCTATGGATGAGCGTAACTTGCAATAGTCCGTAGGTCTCTCATTATGAGACACTTGACACAAACTTTCGTGCGAAGGAGTGGCTGTAACTGTAACCTGCGCGTTATAAAATTTGGCCAAACCATTAGAGGAACCCTTTTAACGTGAAGTTCAACCTACCTGCACCACCTAAATGACTCCAATAGTCCATGTCAAGTGAAAAAAAGAACAGATGGATACATCTGTTGTTGCGTCCACTATTGCCATCTGAACGAAGTAATGTATGAAAATGGTTACCCTCTATTACGCATTAGACGACGTTTTCTGTTCTTTGCGAGGCGCGGAATACCTTTCTTCACTCGACTTACACTGCGCCTATCGGTACGTGCCTCCAGCTCCTGCTGATTGTTACAAAATGAATTGGTAACATCGAGTGGCTCATTTTAATTTGCCATTTCGCCTTTTAAGCTTTGCAATGTCCCTGCTACTTCCGAACGGCAGTTGGACAATCTACTTTTTGCACCAAAGTTGAAGACACTTTCTTGCTATCTTGACAACGCATTCATTGTTTCCTCTGCCTTTTCAACTGACATGTCCCGCCTCGAGCAGGCCTCCAGCTCAACATTAGAGAAAGACATGGCATGCAAAACAGTATTCCACCAGAGGGTTCAAAATCTCACGCCGTTACGAACCCTTCTTGGGCTATGCCACTCATTTCGTTGCTTCGCCAAAAATTTTACATTTGTCATTACTTTGTTTAAATACCTTCTTACAGGGCCAACAAGCCTTTTTTACCTGGTCCGCAGATTGTAACAAAGCGTTTATACTTGACGTCGTCGGTACTTATTGTCTGTGCTTATTGTACACTTACGTCGTCTGTACGCGTTATTGCTTATGTGAGCCGCCTCCTCACACCATCGGAGCGCGACTATTCCATTACGGAACGAGAATACCTTGCTGTAGTCTGGGTGGTTGCGAAGTTCCATTCTTACCTTTACCGTCGCCCTTTCTCCGTAGTCACTGACCATCATGCTCTCTGCTGGCTCTCATCGCTAAAGGATCCTACAGGCCGGCTTGGTCGATGGGCTTTGAGGCTACAAGAATTTTCATATTCCATGGTCTACAAGTCTGGCCGCCTGCACCAAGATGCTGACAGCTTGTCGCATTACCCTGTTGACGACCCTGACTCCTCCAATATTACCAGTGCTGCTTGTGTATTCCCTGTGTCGCAGCTGCTTCATTTCGCCGATGAGCAACGTCGTGACACCTACATCAGAGCACTCATCGACTGTTTTGAACACTCTCCGGCCGACGCCACTCTACGCCTCTTCCTCCTCCGCGACGGTACTCTGTACCGTCGTAGCCATCATCCGGACGGCTCTGAGTTCCTACTTGTCATACCTAAACACCTCCGCTCAACCGTTCTACAAGAGCTTCACGCCGCACCAACGGCAGGACACCTCAGCGTATCTCGAACCTATGACCGTGTACGTCGCCGTTTTTTCTGGCCGGACCTTGCCCGTTCCGTACGGCGTTACGTAGCTGCTTGTGAACTTTGCCAACGTCGCATGAAGCCTTCCCAGCTCCCGGCTGGTTACCAGCAGGCGCTCGACATTTTCCCGAGCCCTTCCATCGTGTCGGCTTAGACCTTCTCGGCCCAATTCCGGAATCTACATCAGGAAACAAGTGGGTTGCAGTCGCGCCTGACTACGCGACCCGCTACGCCGTAACCCGCGCTCTTCCGACCAGTTGCGCAACTGATGTTGCAGACTTTCTCCTGCATGATATCATTTTGATTCATGGTGCTCCGCGTCATTTGCTAACAGACTGTGGCCGTACGTTCTTAGCCAAAGTCATTGACAACATTATGCGTGCCAATATGCGTAACAATATCACAGAAAATTATGCTTTTTTCCACGCTTTGAAATAATTTGTTGATGTATTCATTCAAGTTTGGAACCTCCTTGCTGCAATGCCCTACGGGGCGATGCAGGTAACAAATAAATAAATTAAATAAAAATTTGATTAATTAATATCATTTGCTTATATGCATGCATATCGTGTAATTAATTTGTCATTAGCGCAAGAGTTCCCGTAATTTATTAATGTAACTGCTCGTACTAATAATGTTTGGACTAGAAAGAGAAATTAAATGAAGTTAAAAAGAATGCTATTTAGTTTGAGTAAAGCTTGGTTAGGAACAAATGCTTACCTAGTTGTTCGTAGTCAACAATGATAACTGACTGACTGTCATTGGTGATCACTGTGAATCTAGCGTATTGTATTCTGAAATTGCAAGCACATGCTGTTATTTACATTTTTTTATTTTTTTCTCATTTATTGTGCTCTTAAATACTTTCATATTGCTTTATTGAATTATTATATTTATTTACAATTAGGGCAGTCTATGGCTGGGCTGTGGCATATCTGAGAGGAAAAAGTGCGAAAAAACAGAAAGAAGCGAAACTAGCTGTTACATCGCTTTGCAATGACTTACATGAGTGCCTCGCAAAAGTAGAAACGAGGAAAAATTGTAAATAAGAAAAAAAGAAAACCATATACAATTAATTGCACAGAGCTGGTTAGTCTTTCCTCTGTTTGGGTCCTGCCCAAATTGTGTAGGGCAACGCGCGGCAGCATGTCCTTCTTGGCGAAATGTTGCTAGCTTTCATTCTTGTCGAGACTAGATTTGATTGCAAAATAACGGTCTGTGTCTTAGCATAGTTCTGTTTTCTGTCTCCTTCCTTGCCCCGTTGGAAAGCTACACTTAAAATTTTTTTTTACGTTTTACTACTACAGTCACAAGTGTAAGGGTTCTTTTTCTGACTCACAACTAGATCGTTTCGACACTCATAGTATTCTCTGCATCGCTGGTGTAATGAATAGCAGGTTCTTCTCTTCAATAACATTGTTAAACCATGCATGCAACTTTTTATGATTTTACAAAATGAAATTTTTAAGCATTCCTCGTATGTAAACGTGAAATTGTACACTGGAACCATCGCACTCACATGTTCAGAAAGTTGAAACGTTCCAAGGAAATGGTGATGCGGCTCGTTTCAGCTTCAAGCCGGAACTCGCCAGTAAACATCTTCCGCCGTAAAACTCTTTATTCACTTTCTACTTACCGTAGTTAATAAACAGCGGCCCTCCTAATTCCTCGGACTCTTCCTTGCCTGTTGCCTCTGGAAACGCTTTTCTCATTATGGCTGGCGCTACTGTTATTGACTGCTGAAATTTGTATCGTCTACTGAGTAATACCCCTCACTTTTTTCATCATCATCAGCCGGGTTATGCCCACTGCAGGGCAAACGCATCTCCCATGCTTCTCCAACTACCCCACTCATGTAATAATTGTGGCCATGTTGTCCCTGCAAACTTTTATTCTCATCCACGCATATAACTTTCTTCCGCCCCCTGCTGCGCTTCTCTTCCCTTGAAATCAAGTCCTTAGCCCTTAATAACCATCGGTTATGTGCTGCCCATGCCGATTTCTTTTTCTCGATTTCAACTAAGATGTCATTAACTAGCCTTTGTTCTCTCACCCAATCTGCTCTTTTCTTATCCCTTACACTTACACCCATCATTGTTCTTTTCATAACTCGTTGCGTCGTCCTCAATTTAAGTGGAACCCTGTTCGTAAGCCTCCAGATTTATGCCCCGTACATGAGTACTGGTAAGACACTGCTGTTATACACTTTCACTTGAGGGATAATATCAATCTGCTGTTCATGATCTGAGAATGCCCGGCAAGCACGCCCCAGCCCATTCCTATTATTCTGTTTATTTCAGTCTCATGATCAAGATTCGGGGTCACTACGTGCCCTAAGTAGATGTATTCCCTTACCACTTCCAGTGCCTCGCTACCTATCGTAAACTGCAGTTCTCTTCCGAGACTGTTAAACATTATTTTAGTTTTCGGCAGGTTAATTTTTAGACCCACCCTTCTGCGTTGCCTCTCCAGGTCAGTGAGCATAGATTGCAATTGGCCCCCTGAGTTACTAAGCAAGGCAATATCATCAGCGAATCGCAAGTTACTAAGGTATTCTCCATTCACTCTTATCCCAAATTCTTCCCAATCCAGGTCTCTGAATACCTCCTGTAAACATGCTGTGAATAGCATTGGAGAGATCGTATCTCCCTGTCTGACGCCTTTCTTTATTGGGATTTTGTTGCTTTCTTTGTGGAGGACTACGGTGGCTGTGGAGCCGCTATAGATATCTTTCAGTATTTTTACATACGGCTCGTCAACACCCTGATTCCAGGATGCCTCCATGAGTGTTGAGGTTTCGAATTAATCAAACGCTTTCTCGTAATCAATGAAAGCTATATATATATATATATATATATATATATATATATATATATATATATATATATATATATATATATATATATATATATATAATTTTTCAAGTCTTTGGCGTCCCCTTTCTTATGGATTAGGATTATGTTACCGTTCTTCCAAGATTCCGGTATGCTCGAGGTCATGAGGCATTGCGTATACAGGATGGCCAGTTTCTCCAGATCAATCTGCCCACCATTCTTCAACAAATCTGCTGTTACCTGATCCTCCCGAGCTGACTTCCCCCTTTGCATAGCTCCCAAAGCTTTCTTTACTTCTTTTGGCGTTACTTGTGCGATTTCAAATTCGTCTAAACTATTCTCTCTTCCACTATCGTCGTGGGTGCTATTGGTACTGTATAAATCTCTATAGAACTCCTCAGGCACTTGAATTCTTATCCATATTAGTAATGATATTGCCGACTTTGTCTCTTAACGCATACATCTGATTATTGCCTATTCCTTGTTTCTTTTTCACTGCCTTTAGGCTTCCTTCGTTCCTGAGAGCATGTTCAATTCTATCCATGTTTTAATTCCTTATGTCAGCTGTCTCACGCTTGTTGATTAACTTGGAAAGCTCTGCCAGTTCTATTCTAGCTGTAGGGCTAGAGGCTTTCATATATTGGCGTTTCTTTATCAGATTTTTCATCTCCTGCGATAGCTTACTGGCATCCTGTCTAACGGGAGTTACCACGGACTTCAATTGCCTACTCCTTAATGATGCCTATAAGATTGCCGTTCCTATCTTCAGCACGAAGGTCCTTTTCCTGAGTGAGAGCCTAATACCTCTTCTGGTACTTGATCCGGAATTTCTCTATTTTCCCTCTTACCGCTAACTCATTGATCGGCTTCTTATGTACCAGTTTCTTCCGTTCCCGCCTCAAGTCTAGGTTAATTAGTGTTCTTACCATCATATGGTCACTGCAGCGCACCTTGCCGACTCACTTTTTTGGGGGGGACAAATATTTGCTTTTAAACTTCATAAACGTTAACCCTATTCACCCTGTTACTTGCGCAATGAGCGTGGATGTAATTTCCAACTTTGCTTTAAACCTGGAAACTAAGAAAGAAGCGGGTCCTGATGCAATCACTGTTGCCTTTTTGGCCCGATATTCGCGTAGGTTTCTCAATATCTTGCAGCTTTGGTTCAATGCTCAAAAGATTGTTCCTAGTCCTTGAAACAAGTCAATGTACCTCATGCATTTATATCTGGCAACAACCAACACTTACGTACCTATAGGCTGATCTCACTGACATCAAGTTCTCTCATAATGCTCGTCTGGATAGTTTATGAGCATATCTTTGTATTCCTAGAATAACATATTTTTTTAAGTTCAGAACCAGGAAGCAACAACCGAAGCCACAGCTGCGCCCTAGCTGGTGCCACAGCTAAAGCCACAGTTGAAGCCACCGTAGAAGCCACCATCGGGGCCATAACCCATGACAGGGCCGGAGCCCAGGCACAGTAAACCATACAGCGCACCACGGTAGAGTCGACAGCGCCGACTCCCAATAAATTGCCTAAAGACGGCCGGTAAGTGGTTCTGAAGCGTTGGTGACTAATAAATACCTTTCGTGCAGCGTTCTTCTAGCTGCATATGACGTCAGGGTGAAGTGTAGTGGAAGTGCTGTATTCTCTTAATCCTGTGCTAGCAAGCCTCAAATAAGCTTCTTAACTCACTCGCAGCCTCCTATACGCACAAAGCCCGCTATGGCCCTTGGGTAATCTAAAATTGCTTAAACATAGATCAGCAGCTTTGCGACTTTGGTGTCACGTCGCTTCGCTGTACATGCAGTGAGGACTCTTTCTTTTTTCTTTCTGTGCCCCCTTTCCCTAACCCCCAGTGTAGGGTAGCAAAGTGGACGCTCGTCTGGTTGACCTGCCTGCCTTTCCTCTCATAGATGTATCTCTTTCTCTCTGCTTAAACTCAAATACTACCTAGGTCGCTCATGTACATCGATAAAATACTGAAATTCGTAACAAATCGTTGCTCTTTTGATAGTGAGGTAATGACAAAAAGTTTATTTTAATGTTTACGTACTTACTGATTAGCCTTTGAGAATAAGGTCTAAATCAGAGAGGAAAATACAAGTGATGAGTGTCGTTATTCAACGCCGCATTGTCAAAGCAAAAACTCCTAAATAACTTTATTTCAATGCGGCGTCATTCCACGCCAATCGTCCCAATCATGGCGCTTTAGTAACAACCAACTGCCTAAAATATTACAAAAGTGACACTTACCTGTACATTACATGTACCGTAGCTTCCCAGAATATATTGAGCAGAAAAATTATTTTGTGTCCGTGAGAGTCACTTGAATTTTCGTGAGCGTGGAAAACCAGATGTGAAAGAAACGTTTGCCAAAAATGGATCTTTTCGGCCATTCTTTAAGGCTGCATTTCAGCATTGTCTCAACATTGTGGTTTCAGTATAGTCCGCTTCACAAATACCTTTCATTTTTTTTTCAATCCTTATTATCAAGGCGCAATGCGCTGAGCACAGGATTTCAAATAAAAGAATGACTTTGGGAAAAAACGCTATTTTGGCGTACTTTTGCACGTTAGTAACACACTAACGTGGTGTATCATAAGTATGTAGAAAAGCGTACAAAACTGAAAAGCATACTTTTTGCTATGGATCAAGTACAACCTCCACTTTCAAAAGGCCGCATGACGATGATTTTGTTTGCTCCTGGGATTGGGTGGTAGAGTAATACAACCCCGCTCGGTCCGTGTGCCTTGATTTCCAACTGCAGTTCTGTTAAGTTGTATTCTACTATAGTAATCTCTATTTTACGCTTCTTTTCTGCCCGAGTCCATTTGACGCGGTTTCTTGTTCGCCATGTAATGGAGCGGTGTATCTCACAGGCGTAACGGCAAGATACACCTTATTTCATTTCTCTTTTGCGGGTTTACGCGTCCTTATGGCGAAAATTGGGCGTTATGCAAATGTGTACTTCTAAAGATGCAACCCCCCCTAATTTGAACAGAAATGTTACCTTGGCATGCCCCCCCCCCCCAAAAAAAAAATATCCTGGGTACGTGCCTGACCTTAGGTGGGCATATACGCCAACGAGCTGTATGCCTTAGGTACGCAAAAATTCTTACGAACTTCTGGTGATTACGGCATTTATTTTTCTCCAACAAACCACCACCTGTACAATCCTGGTTTCAATTTCGCGCCAAGTTATATCAGGTGACATCCATGCGCGAGCGAGAATATTAAAATGATGAGACTCAAATAAACTTTTTTTTTCGCTCTTTAATGACGTAGTTTACCTTGGTTAAAATTTTTCTCGCGAGAATAGTTATGCTTCACTATATTCTTGTTATTCCCCCTACCGAAGTCTAATAAAGGCCAAAATAGCATTTGTGCCAAATTTGCGCTTTGATTTTAGGACCCGTACAGAGCACAGAGGCAACAATAAAATTTTGGATTATAGTGCCTTTAGGGGAACTTTTAGGACAGTAATCCCAAGACTCCTTCTGTAAAGATATTCGGGGAAAAAATTCTGAAATAAGCTAAAATTGGGGCCCTTTTGCCTCTGTCTTAACAATAAATAAGAAAAAGTATTTCGTGAGACACTAGACACTAGACACTAGAAGTGTCGAGACAACGCGAAAAGAAAAACCTTGAAAGAATTCAGTCGCCAGGCGATTTTTGGAAGATCCTGTTTCACACCTGGCTTTCCATCGTTTGGTAAAATTCAAATGCCTCTAACGCACCCAAATTTGTTTTTGTTTTCTGCTGGGAATATATTCGGCAAATGCAATACAGCTAATGCTTATATTGGTGCGATCTTTATTGATGTTTTGGAGAGAAATTGGTATTAGTGGAGCGCCAAGATTGGTACAGTTGGCGTGGAATGACGCCGTGACGTCTTGCTTTCTATGGCATTCGAACATGACCAAATATTTATAAGGACTAGAAAGAAATGAACAATACGTACACTGCCGCGTTAGATCCATGAGCAGCTCTGTGAATGAAAGCAAGATATATATATTTTATAAGTGACTAGAAGCAGAATGTAATCACATAAAGGGTGCCTTTTTTAGGTCGTACTGAATTTTTAAGAATAACCTGTGGCTGCTAGCGGAATTCTAGTCATTGAGCTGGATTACCAAAAAGGTAGACACAATTTACGTGAGAAACTAAAATGTATAATCGACTCATCATCATCATCATCAGCAGCAGCAGCAGCCCGGTTACGTCCACTGCAGGGCAAAGGCCTCTCCCACACTTCTCCAACTAACCCGGTCATGTACTAATTGTGGCCATGTTGTTCCTGCAAACTTCTTTATCTCATCCGCCCACTTAACTTTCTGCCGTCCCCTCCTATGCTTCTCTTCCCCTGGAATCCAGTCCGTAACCCTTAATGACTATCGGTTATCTCCCTTCCTCATTAGATATCCTGCCCTTGCCCATTTCTTTTTCTTGATTTGAACTAAGATGTCATTACCTCGCATTTGTTCCCTAACCCAACCTGCTGTTTTCTTATCCTTTAACGTTACACCTATCATTCTTCTTTCCATAGCTCGTTGCGACGTCCTCAATTTAAGTAGAATCCTTTTCGTAAGCCTCCAGGTTTCTACCGCGTACGTGAGTACCGGTAAGACACAGCAGTTATACAGCTCAATAATCGACATCATCATCATCATCATCATCATCATCAGCCTGGTTATGCCCACTACAGGGCAAAGGCCTCTCCCATACTTCTCCAACAACCCCGGTCATGTACTAATTGTGGCCATGCCATGCCTGCAAACTTCTTAATCTCATCCGCCCACCTAACTTTCTGCCGCCCCATGCTACGCTTCCCTTCCCGGGATCCAGTCCGTAACCCTTAATGACCATCGGTTATCTTCCCTCCTCATTACATGTCCTGCCCATGCCCATTTCTTTTTCTTGATTTCGACTAAGGTGTCATTAACTCGTGTTTGTTCCCTCACCCAATCTGCTCTTTTCTTATCCCTTAACGTTACACCTATCATTCTTCTTTCCATAGCTCGTTGCGTCGTCCTCAATTTGAGTAGAACCCTTTTCGTAAGCCTCCAGGTTTCTGCCCCGTAGGTGAGTACTGGTAAGACACAGCTATTATATACTTTTCTCTTGAGGGATAATGGCAAGCTGCTGGTCATGATCTGAGAATGCCTGCCAAACGCACCCCAGCCCATTCTTATTCTTCTGATTATTTCCGTCTCATGATCCGGATCCGCCGTCACTGCCTGCCCTAAGTAGATGTATTCCCTTACGACTTCCAGTGCCTCGCTGCCTATTGTAAATTGCTGTTCTCTTCCGAGACTGTTAAGCATTACTTTAGTTTTCTGCAGATTAATTTTTAGACCCACTCTTCTGCTTTGCCTCTCCAGGTCAGTGAGCATGCATTGCAATTGGTCCCCTGAGTTACTAAGCAAGGCAATATCATCAGCGAATCGCAAGTTACTAAGGTATTCTCCATCAACTTTTATCCCCAATTCTTCCCAATCCAGGTCTCTGAATACCTCCTGTAAACACGCTGTGAATAGCATTGGAGATATCGTATCTCCCTGCCTGACGCCTTTCTTTATTGGGATTTTGTTGCTTGCTTTATGGAGGACTACGGTGGCTCTAATCTCTAATCGACTAATACCCAATAATTCAACAATATCTTGTTATTGATTACACTCTAGGCTGATGGTGAAATTTGTCAGCAGACCTCACCGCCGTAGTTTCAGCCGAAGCGTCATCATGCCATATGAACACAGATTAAACACAGGTTAAGTAATGAAAAATCATTGAGTGACAATTTTTGGATGATAACGTTATAACAAAGCTTTGTAGAGGCTAATGCTGACTAGTAATGAATAATAATGTCTACTAATGACTTGTAATGGCTGCTAGTGACTCCGAAATCACCAACAAGTTTAACGACGGCTGCTAATTACCACAATTGATTAGAAATTACGAGAAATTTCTAGTAATGTGTAGTAATGACTAAAATAACTACTAATGACTTGTAATGACTACTAATGGTTACGAAGTGGCCAATACATCTAAAGATGGCTTGTAATGATCACAGTTGATTACAAGTGACTAAAATGCTTACTAGTGACCAGGAATGACAAATAATGACTGAAATGACTTGTAACGATTTGTAATAACTACAAAATGAACAATATGTTTAACGACCACTCGTAGCTACTACAATTCACTACAAATAGCTAAAGCGCTTAGTAATGAACAGTAACGACTAATAATAACTGAAATGACCTGTAATGACTACTAATGACTACGGCATGACCACTATGCCTAACGATGAATTTTAACGACTACAATTTATTACAAATGAGTAATCATGCTTACTAATGAGCGAGTAGGCTTTCCCCGTCCACCTATTAAGAGAGATCTTAAGAGTCCCTGTAAATTTTTTTGACACGCACATACTGCAGTTTATGAATCGTAGCCAGTGAATTCGCATGGCCGTATCCACTTTGAACAAACTGTGAGGATGACACGAGTTTTGACATCCTCATTCCCCTTGTTTGCGACAAAATATAGAGGCGTTCCAGCTAATTGGTGATTTAATACTAAAACCAACAGTTCGATAACAAAGTAAGTGCAACCATACTGCATTTCACTGCGCATATATCGAAACCCGCGCGGTCATTAAAAGTTGATCCAAGTGAATACGCCTTGAAAACTCACCAGCTACAGTAGCTAGATTGCGATATCTGCCCTAAGGACAGTTATTGAAAAGTTAACTATTAAACGATTGATAATTTTTTAATTATGCATTTAGATTTCCCACACGAATATCAGCCGCCGCTGGATGTTCTAGCTGATGGGCTACAACTACGGTATCTGCCACGTTCTTCGTTCATTCTGTATGGTAAAAAAATACATCCGCAGTAGAATATCATACATTAAAACGGAAGGCAGCATTTTTGATACTTCGCGTACCTGTTTAAGATTGCAATGGTTTCTTTTCATGGGTACACTCCATTCGTTTGTCACGTTCATAATCATCTTGTTTTCTTTATTGGTGCCAATTCTATTACGATCATCATCATCACCCTAGTTTATGTCCACTGCAGGACAAAGGCCACTCCTTGCGATATCCATTTACCCCGGTCCTGCAACAACCGATTCCAACTAGCGCCCGCGGATTTCCTGATTTCAACGCCCCACCTAGATTTCTGCCGCCCTCGAATGCACATTCCTTCTCTTGGCACCCATCCTGTAAGCGTAATCGTCCATCGGTTGACTAACCCGCGCATTACATGACCCGCCGAGCTCCATTTTTTTCTCTTAATATCAATTAGAAAACCAGCTATACCCGTTTGCTCTCTGATCGAAACCGACCAGAAAAGTTAGGTGGGCGGATGAGATTACGGAGTTTGCAGGGAAAACATGGCCACAATTAGTACATGACCGGGGTGCTTGGAGAAGTATCGGAGAGGCGTTTACCATTCAGTGGGCGTAACCAGGCTGAAGATGATGATGATGAATTTTAGACATACGAGTCGACTCATTTGTGACAAAAAAATACTTAACTTTTCTGGATTCTGCAGGCATGTTCAATAAAGTTGTTCTCTCCCTCTCTCTCACTTTTCTGGACATTGCGTAGTGTTCATAACGCCTCTGCACCATCTGTGGCAATGGCAATGCAGTTACTATTCATGTATTTGTCGCCTCGACAGTTTTATAAGCAGGAGGCCGACCTTTAACGTGATCCCTCCCCCCAAAAGAAATTTCTGGCTACGCCACTGTTACTGTCGATAGTCATCGCAAGATGAGTTCTGTCGAATGTTCTTTACTGCATGCGTAAAGAAATTGAAGGATGTATTGCTCGTTTAAAAATATATCTGGAAAAGAAAACGGGTACATGGAATACTGCAGTACGCAGCACCCCTTCGTTTTGTGAAAGTCATAACATGGCTCGCGAGGCGTGCGATGGGGATTAACCACGCACTTTTAACGTGGTGGTCGGAAGTGAGATGGAAATTGGCGGATCGTGCCGGGAAAACTAGTAGTGCAGCGGTTTCATCCGCATGCACCCTTTCAAAAAATTTCCCTACCCTAAACAAACCTGGGAGGAGGCGCAAATTGAGGCAACATAAGTGGGAATATTGTTCTTGTGTATGCTTCCAAATGGAGGAGCGATGCACATACGGCAGTCATTTTGTTCCAGAAATATGCGGTGAAGATACTCATCGGGCGCGCTGGTGCCAAACGAAGAGCACCGGAGTGTGTAAGACGGCGGTGCCGACGGGCTGGGCGGCGCGAAAGGTATCTTATGTTGTTCCAGTGAACGCATAGCGAAGCAGTGTGCGCACTAAATTCACGGCTTCAGAATGTCTCGCACTCTTTTGGATGCTCGAACAATTATTTTGACTCTCCCCCGGAAACTATTTTCATGCACAAGCATAACTTGCCAGCTCTTCAACTGGGTGGTATTTGTCTCAGGCAGCCAAGCATGCGAACGAGGTAAGCGTCTGAAGGTGAAGGAAGTCCTATGCCGGGGATAGCACGAAAGAGCGGCAAATTACCGCCACCTACAGGAATGTGTACGTAACACTGAGCGAACTAGAGATGGAGTGGAGACGGAGGCAGGGAAGGCAGGCGGATGAGCGTTGAGCTGGCAGTTGCTACTCGTTTTCTTTGCGATGTATACGGGATGGGTTTGTCCCGTAGTAACGTAGACATCACGCCGTACGCTGTGTGTGCTGGTGAAAGCATGCTATGGTAGTCCGATGATGGCGCCTCAATGTAGCGTGTGCAAGGAGATAAGATGCACCATATTCCGTCGCGCGCTCGGCACCATGGCGCCGGGAGAATGGACGGAGTGATGGCGTTGTACTTCGGCCGAGCGTGGTCGCTTGCGTGTTTTTACGTGATAGCGTGAAGGAGCTAGTGTAGCAGAAAAGCCGGTGTCGTCGGCGGCGTTGGCCATGAGCGAAGAACGGCGGAATGCAATTCATAAATAAAACAACTTGCAAGATGGGTTGGGATGGAATCGAACCAGGGTCTCCGGAGAGTGAGAACGAGACGCTACCACTCAGCTATGAGGTCGATGCTTCAAAGCGGGACAAAAGCGCCTCTAGTAAATGCTGTGTTGCCTTAGAAACGTGCCATAGAAAGTTATACTGTGGTGTATATCAATAACTATGAGCATGTAAATTACAGAAGTCGCAGTTCAACGAGTAGCGAAGTACATTTCCGCTACATTTCTTCTGCGCTTGGCACGCAAGCACAGCCATTTTGCGGCAAACACAGAAGACCCCCTCCTCGCATTGCAGAGCGCAGCCCGGACAGGAGGCGTGCCACTCGCCCGCTTTTCGCCGTCGTCATCATGGCGCGTCGCGTCCCGGTTGTCCATGCCGATCACGACGTTTGGGTCGCGTAGATCGTTTCTCCCTCCGAAACACTGAGTTCTTTGTTTCGTTCCGCTTGTTCCGGTGCAAGTTTCGTTTTTGTGTGACTCAAGAGCATGCCGAGCGAATGAGTGGGGGTGCGAACGGGGTGCGATAACGTTATCGCGTTCCACTCTTGAAGGTGAAGCTTAAGCGTCCTCCAATTTTTTCTTGAAGCGATCTGGTTTGGGGGCACGATCAAGGTGGGCTGGCGGCTCCTATTTTGCAGCTCCAATAAGCGGCTCCTACAGACGTCGCGTCGCTCGCTGCTGCTGCCGCGATTCCACATGCCAGCATTTTGACAGCGAGTATCCGTGGTCATCGAGTGTGGACAACCTGCAATTTGCAAGTGCGCGCTGACACCATAATAGGTAATTTAAAAAGTAAGAAAATGTTTATAACAGGGCGTTCTACTCCGGCTGCTGCTGCGTGTGCTGTGGGCGCGGGAGCCCAGTCTTGAATGCGATCTGTGATGCACAGAGTGTGAGCGTCTTAGGCGCACAAAAGGCCGATAGCGTCGTGTGCGCTATAGTATCCATACGCTTTCGCGTCACCCTCGTTCACGAAGTGAAACGTCACTGTAACTTTTTTTTGGTTTCTCAGTGCTGTCGTGCAAGAAGTGCAGCGGTGACGTAGAGGTAGGGCATCCGCCTCAAATGCAAGAGGACCGTGGCTCGAATCCCGGTAGCGCGTAGTTTTCCACCGGATTAAAAAAAAGAAATCGGCACGTAGATAAACTTGCACAAACAGGCCTAGACTGTGGCGTGATCGCGGTGACGAGAAGCGGTAATGCACTCCCTCAGCAGAGCAGGATTGGCCACCCTCGTGCAGTAATTGGCCATTACCTCCTATATGAATACAACAATCAAACCCAGGCCCTCAGTCCCCAGCAGCTGCGAAGCAACTGACCATGGCTGCGGCCAAACCTGTGACGCAGCAGAGGGTACTAACAATCTCTGGGTCCACACACGTCACCATTGCAATCTGAACGTGCCAACGTTTAACGCTAGAACGTTACCTCCTGAGGCGAGTCTAGCAGTGCTATGGGAGGGATTAGAGGGCAGTAAATGGCATATAATAGGGCTCAGTGAAGATAAGAGGACAAACGAAGACTACGCAGGGTTAAAAAGCAGGCACGTCCTGTGCTACCGGAGCTTAGCGGAGAGACGAAAACTACCAGTCAAATTCCTTGTTGTTAAGGATATAGCTAAAAATATACAGGAATTCCATAGCATTAACGAGAGGGTGGCAGGTCTTGCTGTAACTAGCGA
The DNA here is from genome assembly GCF_050947875.1 of Dermacentor variabilis. Taxonomy (NCBI): domain Eukaryota; kingdom Metazoa; phylum Arthropoda; class Arachnida; order Ixodida; family Ixodidae; genus Dermacentor; species Dermacentor variabilis. Next base: position 57,550,027 of record NC_134575.1, read on the forward strand.
TTGGCTGATCATATTGCCTTGATTAGTAACTCAGCGGACCAATGCATGCTCACTGACCTGGAGAGGAAAAGCAGAAGGTTGGGTCTAAAATATTCTGCAGAAAACTAAAGTAATCAATAACATCCGCGGAAGACAACAGCTTACGATAGGGAGCGAGGCATCGGAAGTTTAAGAGAATACATCTACTTAGGGCAGGTAGTGACCGCGGATCCGGATCATGAAACTGAAATAATCGGAAGAATAAGAATGGGCTGGAGTGCGTTTGGCAGCCTTTTTAGATCATGAACAGCAGGTTGCCATTATCCCTCAAAAGAAAAGTGTATAACAGCTGTGTCTTACCAGTACTCACGTACGGGGCAGAAACTTGGAGGCTTACAAAATGCGTTCTACTTAAATTGAGGGCGACGCAATGATCTGTGGAAAGATGAATGATGGGAGTAACGTTAACGGATCAGAGCAGACTGGGTGAGGGGACAAACGCGAGTTAATCAAATCTTAGTTGAATTCAAGAAAAAGAAATCGGCATGGGCCGGACATGTAATGATGAGGGAAGATAACCGATGGTCATTAAGGGTTACGGACTGGATTCCAAGGGAAGGGAAGCGTAGCAGGGGGCGGCAGAAAGTTAAGTTGGCGCATGAGATTAAGAAGTTTGCAGAAACAACAAGGCCACAATTAGCACATGACCGGGTTAGTTGGAGAAGTATGGGAGATACTTTTGCCGTGCAGTGGTCGTAACCAGGCTGCTGCTGCTGATGATGATGATAATAATAATCCTGCACTTCTATGCACTTTCTTTCGCGCGCCTCTAAAACGTGCCTAGAAGTTTCGTAATTGCGTTATAGCTCTAACAGAACTGAAACAAAACGATCAAGATGCCACAAGAATTTGTGGTGTGCACTTCGTTGGCGATCAGACATCGAATAACAGTGAATCTACTTCGTACATAGTGAGAATTTCACGCATGCCTATCCTGAACGTAAATGCGGCCGCAGGGAAGTGAAAGTCGCAGATTCAACGCGCTCACTGTTTACGTTGATGGTTCACTTACAGAAATTTTCATTCTGCTACTAACAGACCATGGTATGAGCGTGGCATCTTCTGATGCAGTTTTCGAGAAAGATATTTCAAAACAGTAAATGTTCTAGCCATATTAAGCGTAAACAAGTTACTGGGCCTCTGAAAACTGTTACATGTATTTCATTGTAAGCTCACATTCATGTCAATTCATGTCAATTCATGTCATTACATTTAGTGCATGTCATGACACGTCATTTATTTCAAAGCGTATGATGCCCAGCATGGTTGCCAGTCGGGCCACAAATGTCACGTAATTCGTGATGTCATGGATGCACGGCACTCTTCTCATGACATGCCATCGCCATATTGCATGACATGAATGACATGTCATCCATGCCATGTCAATTATTTGATGTACGTCATCACCGCTTTTCATGTCGTGCAGGCAGGTTAATCACGATCTCCTGATTGACCTGCGTGCACGACCTGCATGACGTAATGCACCAATGACGTAATGCAGGTCGTGTCATGTCATGCGTGTTGTCATGCATGTCATGCATTTCATGTCGGGCACGCAGGTCAATCACAATCTCGTGTCCTGTATGTCGTAATTATCATAACATATCCTGTGCGAATGAAATATGTACCACGTTGCGTCATTCATGTCATGTCGCGCGTGATACCGAATTGGCGAATCGCCATTTCTATGAGATCAAATTTTCCGAACAGAGATGGCTTCTCTGGAGGCGGCGGAGCATTTGACACCATTTTAGACCACGAGTGGCGCGAATGGCTCAAGGAAAAGGTAGGTGGAACTCTGCTCTCTTTGGGAGCATATACAAGGAAACTGGGGGAAGCACGAGAGAGAAATCTTGCTTCATACATGCCTCATACATAGTCTGCTTCAATGGGGATGATAATTTTTTTAACTACAGTGCTTCAAAGCAAATCGCATTAGTGTCGATAGTCATAGTAGGATTGATTCTGTCGTAATTTTTTGGATAGCGAATAATCCAGACACCTTAAGAAAGCTTCCTTTGCGGTACTGTGCAATAATTGTGATGGAGACATTCACCGCATTTTATTTACCCTGCTGGGCAATGACATAAAGGGCAGAATCTCCATCGTAATGTATGAATCCATCGAAGACATATCTGACGTTGTTGTCGTATGTTAAGCCTTCTTATGTGTTTTTTTTCTTATAAGATTAATGGCCTATACTCGTGCATGATATGCCGCTGCATTGGTTGTGGGCTGGAAATCACACTAATACGTTATCCTAACAATTTTCACAACTTTCTAGAGAATATTTTCTCAAACACTCTGTATGTAATAGAAGAACTAAAGTTTCCAACTATTGAGAATAAAAAGAAGATCTTCCAATGTAATTAAATCGATTGGGCTGTTAAATTTCAGGAGATATTCCTCAGGTTATATGAACTAGAAAGCCGGCACAAATATTCGCTGCCCGTAACCACAGCTGTACATTTGCGCCATATCAACTCAATCACTTGAACAACCAGACATTTGTGGTTTATGCAGAGAGCATGCAGTTGGGCTTCATATTGTTGCATTTGAAGTACCATGTTCACTTGAAGGCAAGGACAACGAAGTTACCAGTGCAATTTCATAGAGAAAGTGATCTTGGGATGTCCCCAATGTGTGGTAAGAAAACGACTAATTTGAAACAATTCACATTTTACTCACGCCGAGCGGACGTAGTAGTAGCGCTCTAGCGTGCGTCCTACTTCGGTATCTTCAGGTCCGTTCACCGTGAATTTTGACTTCAGGCAGATACATTCACCATTTTTCTGTGCCTGTGATGAAATTCTTACCAGGTATACATCCCTCGAAGCCTGAAGGAACTGCATCATAAAGACACAAGCCCTATGTGCACCAATGAAATCTGCACAGTAAAGAGCATATGTGTAACAAAAACACGCACTTCATATGTTGTTAGAAATTGAATAATTCTAATGCAGTCGTAGTTCACTGAGTGCCATTTATTTTCTTTGTGTTTCTTTACAGGTACAAAAACGATTCATTATTACGCTCGTTTGTCACGTAAAGATAGGCAGCATGTTTGTGTAGCAACTTTCAGTTTCTTACAGTAGTCACACATCTCTAGTCGAATGGCAAGACCCCGGCAAATGCTTTATAGCAATTTCTATTCTGTGTTTACTAGATACGCGCGTTTTATCAAAATGAAAAAATAAAAAAAAATAGATAATGCGTACTACAAGCTTCATTTTGCTTCGCATTTCAAAGGCAATGAACACGGCTTACAACGAGAGGTGTGCACTTGATACAGTTATATAGTATAATTTTTGTTCGACGGTTAAACCTTCGAAGAGTATAGGCTCGTGGAAAAGTCACAGTTTTTTGGCGGGCAAAGCATTGATTGTGGTAGCAATTTAATAGACAGCTGTACGCAGTAGGGTCAGCAGTTTTCCAGCCATACAAACTTCTGGAAACATTCGCTTGCAATATAATTTATTAAGCACGGGGCGCGTGCCCGCCGGTGTACTTCACATCTCCCTCAATGAATTCGCACAGTCACTGTCAGAACGCTGGTGTAATTAAGAGAGGCAGCAGCGGCGAGAGGATTCCCCATCGCACTGCCTCTCACGTCAACACACACTCGTCGCAGAGCGCATGCGATACAATTTATTATTTAGTCTTTTGTTCAATGACTACCCGGCTTAGCCCGAAGGCGCTACAGCAGGGGGCTACAATGTCGAAAAAAAAACATGTTTATTGACACAGCACACTGGCTGACTTGACAGGCGATTCCATTTGCTAATGGAACGAACAAGAAATGATTTATTGTATACTAGTTCTAGTACAATATTCTAATGTCCTGAAAAAATTATCGATATGAACAGAAATATAAGGAGACCTGCGTAAGTATATTTCCTTCCGGATGCCGGTTTTAACATGAAATATTTGATAAAGGAGCTTTAGCCACAATTTTTTTTGTACGAGAGGAAAGAATTTCCCATCCTTTTTCATTTTTTATATTGGTGCAACTGCCAGTTCTCAAGTACCGGCTTATGACAAACGTTGCTGTTCTGTTTTGGACTTTTTCCAGTTTATCCCTTGGTGTTTTTCGCAAGGGTACCTCATGGCACAAGAATATTCGAGCAATGGTCGAACATATGCTAGGTAAGCAGTTAATTTTACACAAGGCGGCGCTTATATCAGATTTTACTGTCTATGTTTTAGCTCCTGTCGGCCTTAGAAACTATTGTATCAACGTCGGCTTTCTATTAAAAATCGACTGCGAATATTAAACCTAGGCATTTATACGTGAATTTCGCTTCATTATATTATTGCTTATGACATAATCGCAGGCTAACCTGTGTTTTTTATGTGTACGAGTAATATGAACCATAATTTTCAGTATTTAAGTTCATTCCCCACCCTGAAACCGTTCAAGAACACATAACTTACTTTGTAAGTGGGCAACAGCAGCTTCTTTTCAAATTTTCACTATATGAAACAGTCATCAGCCATCAACCGTACACTGAAACACATTCCTGAACAAATGTCATTTGTATATATAAAAAATATAAGTGGCCCAAAAACTGAGCGCTAAAGGACACGCGAAGCGATATCTACGAAACTGTATCTTTTGCCATTTTATAGTATGCATTGTCGGCGGAACGACAGATAATTTTCGACCGAAGTTTGAACTCTCTGTTCAATATCTAGTGCTGGAAGTTTAAAATCAAATAGTGTTAAACGGTATGAAACGCCTTTTGAAAGTCCAAGAAAAGGCAATCAGTTTGCCCGCCAGTGTTGATATGAGATACAAGGTCATGATAAAATTTAATAAGTTGTGGTATGCAAAATACACCCTTAAGGAACCTATATTGTTGTGAAGCCAGTTACTTTTTTTAAATAAATGACTTTTTATCTCTTTATATAAGATGTGTTATAATAATTTACATGGTGTGAACGCAACTGAAATGGGCCTATAGCTATTTACATCTTTTTTAGACCCACCTTTACGAATAGAGACGAGATGTGCAATGTTCCAGTCATCCGGGAGGGCACCCGAAGATAAAGATTTGGTGCAGTTATTTAGAGGTAAAGGAAAATTGGCTCAGCACATTGCTTTAGATTTCGTCGAGAAATGCTGTCTAGTTAATTTTCCTTATTATCGTTTATTTTGCTTTGTAACGCTCTGATTCCATTCACATTTATCTCTACTGATCTTACAGTAGGCACGAAACTTGCCCGGATTGTAGGACTACAGCTATGTTTTGGCAAATATACTGAACGAAAGAAATTATTTAGGCAAGTAGCTTTACAAATATCATCGAATAACCTCTCATTATTAAATACACTTTTGGTGATGCCCGCTGGATCTGCTCCGTAGCCTTTCATGTATTGGCAGATTGCCTTGGCATTCGTTTTTTATTTCTCTGCCGAGTTTTGCAGCCCACTTTAGCAGCCTTCATATGTTGTTTATATTTATGGGCTGTATCATGTAACCATTCAAAGTGACAATTGCTATTAGTTCTTTGATGTTTGAAGTACATTTTATTCCTAATTATCATTAAAGTACGCGTAGTCATCCATGGTTTGTCGCGCTTTTAAAGTCTACCGCATTTCATAGTAGGAATGTAGGTATCGGTAAGCTTGTTGAGCTTTTATTTAGACTTATCCCACAATTCTTGAATCTCACAATCATCTGAGAGACAATGAAAAAGCAGAAATGATCAAGAATGTTCCCTGATACGCTGGCATAATGACCTCTGTCATGTCGGTCCATTGTCCTGGTCTCTTTCTTTGTCTGGTTCTTTTCGATTTCGCAATTGTGACGACAGCAAGGTGATCTGTTCTTCCCGAAATAACGTTTACAAATTTCACTATATTTGTTAGTTAAATGTGGTTTAATGGCGCAAAAGCGGCTAAGGATATGCTGGGCCAAACACGAGGTGTTTTAAAATTCAGTTTGGGAAAGAACAGCCTATGTTAATAATCAACATTTTATGTCAAAATCTAGCGTCATCTAGAAATTTACACACGTCAAATAATGCGACTAGAGGGTCATCACCTAAAATTAAAGCAGGGTGTAAAGGTATGTATAATAGATATAAGTTGTGCAAAAGGTTTCGTCTGTGTATTTCAATGTGAGTACACGTGAGTAATATATGCAAACCTGTTAGTTGTTCTTGGAATTTCCCACATGTTGGTGTGTCTTCTTTTGTAAGTAAATAATTGTGTGTGAGGTGCGTGTGCCCAATGCGTAGTCGGCGTAAAACTACTTCGAAGAACCGCTCTTGATGATAACATGACTTCCACTCACCAACTATGGGTTAGTGAGATGTAGCTTGTTGTCGGCGAAACGGTCCCATTCGTGTGGCCATTTTGACGTTAAGGCTTTCGTAATTGCACAGTACTATCTTTATAAGGAAGTGTTGAGTTTGTTATGTCTTTCTGCACTGCCATCGATACACATCTATCAGCGGCTCTGTTAGCCGGTATCCCAACATGGCTTGGAAACCTGCAGAAACGAATTGACCTCCCACATTGGTTAAGCGCTAGCGTGTTTAAAATGTATCCTGCCAGGGGTTCACACTCAGATTTCATATGTGCAGCCTCCAGCGTGCTTAAGAAACGAGTGTATATGGCATAAATTTTGTCTTGATCAGGGATTTTTTTTTAACAACAACCCGTATAGCGTAAACTTCAGGACGGCATATTGCAGGACGGCATCCCAGGTCTTGTGTTCGACGTCAACGTACTACATAGCTAGCATGTCGGCGAGGGTCGTATTCGGGCGCTCCGTAGCACCATTCGTCTGCGGGTGGTAGGCAGTTGTCCTCCTGTGGCCTCTCTGGCTGTATTGCAGAATGGCTTGGGTGAGCTGCATTGTAAAGGCTATTCCTCTGTTGGTGATGGGGACTTCTGGGGCAGCATAGCGCAGCAGGATGTTCTCGACAAAGAATTTCGCCATTTCGATGACGCTACCTGTCCGCAGAGCTTTGGTTTCAGCGAACCGGGTGATGTAGTACGTTGCAACGATGATGCACTTATTTCCGGAAGATGACGTCGGAAAGTGTCCCAATAAGTCGATCCCGATCTGCTGAAATGGTCTGCAAGGAGGCTCGATCGGCTGCTGTAATGCTGCTGGCCTTCTCGGTGTTGTGTTGCGTCGCTGATACTGTCGGCATGTCTTGACGTAACGGGTGACGTCGGCGGTCAGGCGTGGTCAATAATACCTTCCCGGTATCTTCCATAGCACCCGGGAGAATCCAAGTCCGATCTTCATGCAAGGCGTGCAGTACTTCTGGACACAGCGCTGAGGGAACAACAAGTAGCTCGCTGGCGCAGAGCGACAAGAATTTTTTTTTTACAAGTGAGTTATTTTCAAGCGTGAAAGAAGACAGTTCTCGCTTAAGTGTCCTAGGGACAACGCCGGTTTACTCTTTCTAATACTCGATGAGAAGCTTTTTAGCTCCGGGTCTGTTCGTTGCTGTTCAGCAAAGTTTTCCGCGCTTATTATTCCAATAAAGACGTCGTCATCCTCGTCATCTTGCGGCGGTGGCGCGTGATAGCAGTTGGCATCAGAGTGCATTCGTGCTGGCTTATAAAGTATAGTGATGTCATATTCTTGCAGTCTGAGGCTCCACCGCGCCAGCCGTCCTGAGGGGTCCTTTAAATTAGCTAGCCAACACAACCCGTGATGGTCGCTGACGACTTGGAATGGGCAGCCATATAGGCAAGGGTGGAATTTTCCTGTAGCCCATAGGATGGCGAGGCATTCCTTTTCAGTCGTAGAATAATTGACTTCCACTCTTGACAGCGACCGGCTAGCGTAAGCTATCACCTGTTCAAGGCTGTCTTTCCTCTGAACTAGCACAGTACAGAGGCGTAGGCTACTGGAGTCAGTGTGGATTTTGATACCAGCGTCGTCGTCGAAGTGCGCAAGTACCAGCGGGGACTGCATGATTCGTTTGAGTTTTTGATGTGCGCCGGCCTGCGGCGTTTGCCACTTGAACTGGACATCACATTTGGTTAAATGTGTCAGCGGCTCAGCAATGCGTGAAAAGTCCTTCACAAAGCGCCTGTAGTAAACACACATGTCAAGGAATCTACGCACTGCCTTCTTGTCGATGGGCTACTGGAACTTTGCGATGGCGGCTGTCTTTGGTGGGTCGGGGCGCACTTAAGATTTGCTAATGATGTGACCTAGGCACATTAGGTTATTGTATGCGAAGCGGTACTTTTCCGGCTTTAGAATGAGCCATGACGCCTTTGTGGCCTCTAGTAATGTCGCAAGCCGCCTTAAGTGATCGTCGAAATTTCCGGAGAGGACGGCGACGTCATCCAAATAAGCAAGACAGGTCGGCTACTTCAAGCCTGCTAAAACCGTGTCCATCAGGCGCTGGGACGTTGCAAGCGCAGAGCAGAGTCCAAATGGCATAACCTTGAACTGATAGATGCCGCAAGCTCGATCCAATAGGTCGCGAAGCTTCGGTCGAAATGCAGTTCAGTAAAAATTGTCATCGACATCAGCAATAGTGGTGATCGGCTCAGTGATTGAAGTGCCACTATGTTTGTAGGGAACAAGCATTGCGAAAGAAAAAAGCGTTCTTTAATTCAAGCTAGACAAAGTTAAATTCATTCACCGAAAATAAAATTTTAGGTCGATTTTATATATTCGTGAGGAGATAAGAAAATACGAGTTTATTAAATTTTATGCTTATTAGTAAATACATTTGACTTCAGCGCCTATCGTTACAGGGGGCGTTGACGCCGCTATCAGTGGCAATGCAATGCTGTTCTTGGAATGTATAGAAAGGCGGGCTCGTAAAGTTCACCTGTTGAAATACGCCCCCCCCGCCCCCCCCCTCCCCACACACACACACGTTGTGCTTTTGCCTTGCCGAAGTGTTCCTGAATTTTGTAACGCGGGTAGTTTCATCGCTTCTTAACATGTTGAGTAAAATACTAAGTAGAGTCCGCCAGATCATAGTTTAGTTGTTTTCGCGTGACTGCGCTGGCCGACGGGCTTGGCGTCGGACGATAGGACCAGCAATCAACACCTAAAGCTTTCATCGGCCTCAAAAGAAAGTACGTTCTGTGCAGGGCTGGCCTTACGGCTGGCCTTCTCCAGCATCGCTTACGGAGCTGAAAGCTTGAAACGCCCATCAAGTCTAATGGCGGGACCTTTAAATATATAGCTGTAAAGGCAGGCCAGTAAAACAAATTTCGCGCCTTCGAAAAGAAAACTACGTCACTTCGGTTTTTAACAGATATGAAGTCACATTATTTTTTCTTCTGCCGGAAGTGTTGCCTCAACATACAGATGACACTAAACCCCATGAACCACCGATAAATCGCCATGTTTGGAACGTATGCGCTCCAACCGAAACTTCGCTACCAGGTATATTTACCTTGGACGCAGTCCAGCTTGATGAAGGTGGTCTTGTCGCGATCTCTTTCATCGATTTCTATTTGCGATTAGCCAGACTTGAGGGCCATCGACGAGAAGTAGTTAGCGTTGCAGAGCTGATCCAATGAGTCATATATCCGAGGGAAGGGGTACACGTCCTCATTCGTGATGTCATTCAGTCAATGGTAATAGACAAAGAAACGCAGGGCTCCGTATTTTTTTTATTCTGCGAGACTGCAGGAGATGCTCACGGGCTTTTCGATGGCAGGATCATGTCACGCAGCATTTCGCCGACTTGCTGCCTTGTAGGTTCACGTTCTCGCGTCGAAACTTCTGTTGTTATGTGATGCTTTGGAACTGACGTTTAATGAATCCTCGATGACGCCGAAAAGCACTCTTTGTATTGTCGGAGAAGACTTCTGAGCGTTTGCTGTTAACGCAGGAGGAGAACTGGATTTATGTTGGTGTCTGGTTCGAGAACTATAGTCATCGGGGTAGATGCGGCAGAGTCAAAGACGAGGAACGCATGGCTTGTTTTCATAATTTCCTCAATGTATCCCATCGTTGTGCCATTGTTAATGTGCTTGAAATTCTAGTTGAATTTTGTCAGCATTACTTTCGCTTTTCCTGCATGCAGTCAAGCGATTCATCTTGCGACGGAAAGTGCGGATGAAGCAGTAGACGTTCATTGCCTTCGATGATTCCTTGTACGTCTGCAGGCGTTTTGGTGCCGACGGAAATGGCAATGTTGGAGCGAGGTGGGATGCTCATTCGATCTTTGAGCACACTCATGGCGTGGTGACTACGGAAGCTCGCTGTCGGTATCGCTTGATGTTCGGACAGCGTAATGGACTTCGACCTCCGGTCGATGACGGCGCCGTGTTGGTTCAGGAAGTTCATGCCGAGAATTACATCTCGGAAGCACTGTTCCCTAACAACGAGCGTTGCAGGGTAGGTCCGGTTATTAGCTGCAATTCTTGCCGTGCCGATTCCCGCGAGCGTTATGAGGTGTCCTCCAGGTGTCCAAATTTTGGAGTCGTCTCTTGCAGTCTTCATATTCTTGAGCTTGGCGGTGAATAATGCCTTGATTACGGAGTAGTCGGCTCCTGTGTCCACTAAAGCGGTGACTGTGTGGCTGTCGAGAAGTACGTCGAGGTCGGTTGTTCTTTGTCTTGCGTTACAGTTAGGTCTCGGCGTCAGATCACGGCTGCGTCGTGTGGACGTTGGTACGTCGCGTCGTCAGGCCTTTCATTCTTTGCTTCGTGGCTTCGTCGGGATGGCGGCGTGTCGTTATGTCATCGAGATGGTCTCTTCGGCGTCTTCGTTGGCGGCGGAGCATCTTCGTCAGTTCAACGAACAGCAACCGCACCCTCATTGTTTGCTGCTTTTATTTTTCCGCTTATGGGCTGGCGGACAAGCGCCGGGCTAGGCCAGTGTATGGACGGTGCTGCAGCGGCTGGTAGCGGCCCGGTGAGGGCAACAGGACGGTCGTTGAAGGCGCCACTGAGTAGCGGCGAGGTAGTCGATAATATAACGAGGGCGTTCACCTTGCAGCTGGAGCGGAGCGTGGACGGTGAGCCCTCGTAGTCCCGTTTCATGATATGGGCATCGGCGGTAAACGTGTCAGGCTTCCTTGCAGTGATAACAGAGCGGGCAGTAGTCGGGGGTGGGGGGGGTGCAGATGTCTAGCTTTCCTTGGGTGGCTGCGCTGGGAGACGGTCGGGAGAGCTGGCGGCAGTGGCTGACGGCGGAACTGAATCGTTAGAGCACCCTGCTGCAGGCGTGAGGGGAAACGTGACGGCTGGCTGCGGCGACGTACGTCATCGCTTGCGGCTGAGGCTGCGGCGATTGAGGTACTGCGAGCGATTGTTGGAGCTTTTTTCACGTACGATGTCGGCTTGCGCTGAAGGGAACAGCTTCTGAAGCTCCTCCCGCACGACCGCTCTGGCTCGCGCAGGTCGTTGGTGGCCAGTGATTTAACTCCGCCCTAGTTTGTGGAGTTGGTGCGGCTGTTGAATTGCGGGTACCGCATGTCCAGTGTTTTCTTCGTTCTGGCGGCCGTGCGAACAAACTCGTCGATGGTCTTAGGTTGGCTTCGTACCATTCCAGTGAAAAGTTCCTCCTTCACACCACCCATGAGTAGGTGGACTTTCTTCTCCTCAGACATTTCCGGGTCGGCGTGGCGGAATAGACGGCTCATCTCTTCCTTAAAGATCTAGATGGCCTCATTCGGCAGCTGCACTCGGTTTTCTAGTAGAATTTGGGCTCGCTCTCTGCATACGATGCTTGTGAATGTCAGCAGGAGGTCGCTTCGGAACAGGTCCCACGTCGTTAAGGTGGCTTCTCGATTCGCGAACCACATGCTGGCGGCGTCTTCCAATGCGAAATAGTAATATCGCAGCTCGTCATCGCTGTTCCAGCTACCAAACATAACATCCCTCTCGTACGTCTCCAGCTAGCTTTCCGGTTCCTCGAATGTTGGACCGACCACGGCACGTTGGTGGCTGCCTGGGCTGCTGTGGCACGATCGTGCTGGGCGACACAGCGGCTGTCATAGCAGCTGCTTTCGTGGCCGTGGACTTCCTGGCCTTCTCAGGCAAATGTCCGTGCTCCAGGTGTGGTCCTAGCAACCTGCGGCTAGCTCGTTGGGCCTTGGCGACGTCAGTGATGCTTTCGTCGATCGGGATTGTCTCACGGCTCTGTAGGGGCGTTCGGTACACGAACGCACTAGCAGCTCCACCAGATGTCATGTAGTAGTGACTGTGAGTAATACAGCTATAAAACTGTGAATGACGAAATTGTTTTTTTATTGGTCAGAAGTGTGCCCACAAAACCAAGCGCAGCAATAGGCAAAAGCAAGTGCAGCAATAGCGGGAAAAGCAAGCGCAGTAATAGCGGCGTACATTGTCGGCGATCGTCGAAAATTTGATCTGCCGGTCAAGTGCGTCAGTTTTTATACGCGAGCTATCGAAGGTTCCAGCGTAATCGCTGGTGCCTGCGTGTCATCCAGAAAGTTCTACACCATTCGCGTCGCCCACGCATGCAATCAGATTACACAAGGTTCAGTGACGAAATGTATTGGATAGAACCATCGATAATATTCCAGTAACGTCCAATACATGCAGCCGCGTGCCGCGCTGAGCGATAACATTTGTTAGAAGCTGAAAAGTTAAATTATGAGCTTTTACGTGCCAAAACCACTTTCTGATTATGAGGCACGCCGTAGTGGAATACTCCGGAAATTTCGACCACCCGTGGTTCTTTAACATGCACCTAAATCCAAGTACACGGGTGTTTTCGCATTTCACCCCCATCGAAATGCGGCCACCGTGGCCGGGATTCGATCCCGCGACCTCGTGCTCAGCAGCCTAACACCATAGCCATTGAGCAACCACGGCGGTTGGCGCTGAAAAGTGCTTACACGATAAAAATAAACAGGTCCACGTGTCAGTATAAAGAAATGAAGGAATAAACAAATAAATAAATTAATAAGTAAAATAAACAAATATACAATAAATACATTGCAATTCCTGTTGTCGGCTTCAAACCCAGTTCTACTAGCACAGACACGCGATACTCTAACCATAGAGAAATAAATTCAACTTGAGGGCACACTCGGCAAAAACTGGCAAAAGCGAATACGTCACGCCTAGCGTCAACTCCATCCGTTAGTTGACGTGGCATCGGAAAACAAGAATGTGAAATGAACACACAGACAACGTTTCATTTCTTTTTTTATTCTTTCCCGTTAAAACTAGGAAGTTTTGCGAATACATAACCTTATGCTTCGCGACTTATTTTTCTTGCGTCACCTAGCAACAAGCTAGCGGCACGCCGGACGCGCCATATGCATGAGTCATTCGCCAGACATCCACCGAAACGAGTGAGGCCTGCTGGACATGTGAAGCTCGCGTGCTCGGCGACCCGTCTTTCTTGGATGGAGCCCGTTTGTCGAACTCCCGTCGTTTTCTTGCCTTCCGTCTGCATTTCTACACGGCACCGCTGCACTACTGGACTATAGCAAGGTGAAGAATTTTGTTTGACAGTCTGCGATGCACTTCTAGCACATTTAGGCTTACTGTAAAAAACTGAACCTACATAGCGACGGTTATCAAAAAACAGCTCCGCTGTCTAGGCCTAGTTAATTTGACTAAATTACTCGTACTGGGAGATATTTGCGACGCTTTTTATGACCCCAAGCATTATAACTTATTACGGTAGTTTTTGGGCTCGCCGCACCTGGCTTAGTGACAAAAACCACCTTGGCCGTGTGACGCAGTTTCGCGTGTACTTAATCTTGCTGGGAGAAGTTCGTGACGCATTCTCTGACCTACAACATTATTGCAATTCATTTCGTAACTTTTTGGGATACTTCTCAGGCATGCTCGCCGCGCCTGGGGTTGTGAAGCTGTTAGCAAAAAAGCAAGCCGGCTGTGGTGAGCTAGTTTTACGGGTACTTAATTTTAGTGGGACAAGTTTGTGATGCTTTTCATGACCCTGCAACAACACATACTTTATTTCGGTACTCACGCTTGTCGAAAACGTGACGAGCGATTGCCGAGACTGATAACACGGGAGTGTGCCGCTTGCGCCGGCAGGACGCGTAAAAGATAACGCCGAGAAACTCAAGAACTAGACATTTCTGTCTTCTGAGCGACTGAAAACAAGCTTTGCTACACGAATCTGTCTTGAGTGTGACTGGAAGGCACTCTGCGAGCGTGTAACATGGTCTGGCTGAGAGCCTGTGTTGTAGCCACCACTGTGTACTTGGCGTACCATCGCGTGGACTAAGGCCACGTTGTTTCTTAGAAATGCGCAGTAACCAGTGTATTTTTGCTCTTTAGGTGCAGGAAATAATGCCCGGAAAGGGAGGGATGCTTGCAAATCGGTTGTTACCTTCAGATATTATGGCATTGTTTGGGAGGAGTCTATTTACTGCGGAATGTATGTAAAAGTGAATTTATCTGTAGTGCCGCTCATTCATCACTTACGCACGTTTTGCCTCTACACGCAATGTTCTTGTTAGGTCAGTATACCAAAATGATTTTTTTAGCTGATGGCATCCGGTGGAGCTTCGTACAGCATCGGGTGCTGCTTACCTGGTGCCACGACATTGGATGAATGCACAAAAAGCCCGTAACGAGTATTTATATAGAGCAAAATAAACAATTTGTCATTTCAGAAGACGTCTTGCGTTTTTTTTTATGAAATTGCACGCCACACAGATTCGGTGGACTCTTATAAAGATCGCTCGAAATCATTTTTACTAAACATTCAAACGACTCCGCGCCGTGGCCGCCTGTGGTTCAGCAGCAGAAGCAAATAAATAAATGCCGCGCCGATCAGGGGAGCTGGCGTGGCATGTACCAACTCGCGTTCAAAGCGCGCGAGCCCAAAACCGAAACCGAAAGTGGTAATGTAATCCACTTGGTGCGCTACAGTCAATTCGGCCGCTGCGCTCTATAAAGCCCGGAATACAAGGAGCGTTTTTGAGGCGATTTTCGCCTCACGGCGCCGATTTGACGCCCGGCGTCGAGAAAAAGCTCTCTTCATAATTCCTATCACTCTGGTGAGTTGTTTTAATCAAATGTGGCAACTGTATTAGGGCCTAGATGGAAGAGATAGGCGTGCATTTTGTGTGAAAAGGTTTGGTACTGCTTTCACCGTTCTCTGAAATAGGTACCCAGAAACGCATTGGCTGTTAACATGACGGCGCATCGTGTATAGTAATATATATATATATATATATATACACTTCACGAATACCATAACAGCAATCGCATGAAAGAGAATTTCGTGTTTAAGATGGAGAAGCAATCAAACGCAAGCGATGAAATGTCATAGTGAACCTCAGTAGCTATCATGGACGATATGGCACACCCCTCCCGCAACTGAAGCAACCGACTGTGGTTATCGCGAGGCGCGCATTGTTCGCGAAACCCAGCAGTTCACAACAACTTCGTACTGAAACCATGAAGTGGCTCTTTACAGCTCTAATTACAATGTCTATAGCATACTCCAGGCACTACAGCGCAGCTTAGGCTGCAATGAAATGGAAAATGCAAACATTCTGCCTCAACATTCTTCGATCCTGCGTTGTTTAATTACACAGACTGAAAACTATTTGCTTCGTCAGTGAATAAAAGAAAACCTCGCGTACCCACCTCTTAAAGAAGACACCACTAGTCTCGCATGAACAATTGACTTGAACAATTGAGCATGAACAATTGACCCACTGGGGAACAATATGTTCAATATGTGCAACACTACTAATGAATGGGCCTTTGGATTCTTGCTGGCTGCAGCGAACCGGTCCGAAAAGCATATTTCACTCCAATACTTGACCGGAGCAGCCTGTGTCAGTTCTCCGAACATGTCTGTTTCTCAAGAGAGAAGCACCAGTAAATTGCTCGTGAGCTGAACGTGTAGCACGGAAAGGGAATAAATATTGGTACATTCCTCTCCGTATGCTGCAAACAGCTGTAAACCTCAATCACTGTTGCTTCAAATTACCGCCACTTATGTTTAACCGGTGAAGAGCGGCCTAATATTGAGAAACAGTTAAAAACGCGAGTGGTGCTAGCCGAATCGACACTGCGGTGGCAGTTAAGTCCTCGTGTTACTGCCGAGGATTATTGTGACTAAATAGAAAAAATCGATATTATACCACGAACTATTCGTCGTGAGCAAACATGTTTTAGCGGGTTAAAATCAAGATAAATGCTGTAGAAGTCATATATAGTGAGCGTATAATTGTGACACGCATATTGCACCGTAGTGGGTTTGGAATCTTCACTAGATTCTTATGTGTTGTGCTTTTGCATCTATGCTTTTATTATTCACGTGAACTACCACTGTAAAGTGTTGATCTGCGCATGAAAAAACCGTAATGGGCTGGTCTGAGCTCCCTCGGGTGGCACTGTAGCGTTGCCTTCGAGAAATGTATTATCGTCTAGGAAATAAGCTCCTTGATTACATTTTCGCGAACGAAGACATCGTAAAATATATATTTTAGGGGCCCGTCATAAGTATACAAGCATTGGAAACGAGAGCGAACAAACGGAAACACTGCAGAAGGCGGTTGGGCACCACCCGAACTGTAGCAGACAAGCGCCAGTCCGTGCCCTGACGTCATGCGAGCGGCGATCGCAGCGCCCCTCTAGGTCGTTCTCGGGGCTAATGGGACTGTCCGCTGTTCAAATATATTTCTTTATGCTCCAACCATGAGGCTACGCATGCGTGCCTAAAAGGCGGGATGGATACTTCGCGCGTTAGGCGCGCCGCATAAAAAGAGTTTAGTTTTGAAAAGCGAGCGCAGACGTCTTGCAGCAGGTGACGAAGAAAGAAATTACGGGACTTGTTCGTGCACATTTTCTGCGTGTTCTTTGCCATACTGTTGCGCGGTGGCGCGTTTCTACAATGTCAGCCACGTCTTGCGTTGTGATTCATCGCCAATTTGATGCTAGAAAAAGAGTTTCCGGTTTGTCTGCGAGGTCGAGCATTGTAGTCGACGAACGCTTTCTCATTGAAATCTGCAGCACATTTCTAGTCATAATACACTATTTTACCTGGCTGTTTTATAAAAACCTCCCGTGCACGGAATCTGAAGTCCTGTGGGGTATGTACAATCGGGATCAAAAATACGCGGCTCACGGATCCAGGCGCACGATCGGCTTCGGGGCCACACCGCGGCGCTGCTATATCCACCGGGCGCCTGCTTTGAGAGTGCACTGAGTGACGCGAATAATTCTCCATTAGCCAATCTTCGCCCTCAGTCTCGTGCCGCCAAATGAGGCATTTGATAAATTGCAAGTGCTGCGTTTAGCTGTTCCGCAGCTGATGGTCAGTTGGAAAGAGGTTTCGTCAGTGCGCGTTTGCCTTGCTCCCCGCGCCAGCTCGCATCTCTTGCAAACGCGCACCGGTTCCGGCCGGCGCGCGTTCAGCCGTTCAGCAAAGCGCACGGAACGCATGCCTGGCAGTATCGTATTTGGTTTCGCGCTTCATGTTTACGTGCGCCTCGCGCCCGTGTCTGCCGCGCTTCCGTGCCTGGCGTGTGAATGGACGGCGCACGTGCATGCAGGCTCTCAACTTTAGATGCCATGGCAAGGCATTGGTGCATATGAGCAGCAATAAAAGAGCCACCACTTTGACTGGTGTTCACTAATGTTCCACTCTCATTTAAGGCGAAAGCGTTAATAGGCTCACATTGCAGAAACCGTCCGAACCTGCGAGCCGTGCCCCGAAGCCGACCGCCGCTGGCGTGCCAAGAACTACGGCAAACAAAGCAAAATGGAAGAGCGCCCTTCTACGCTGGCCATAAGAAGCGAAACAGCTGAGCGGCACACTTGAAATTTATCAAGTGGGTGACATCGCCGCACGAGAGTGAGGGCGAAGCTTGTCGTCCCTTCGTGCACCCTCAAAGCAGGCGTCCGATGTTTAGCCCGATGGAGATGGCAGCGCCGCGATGTAGCCCTGCAGCCGCTCCTGCGCCCGGAGCCGTGGGCTGCGTATTTTTGACCGCGATTGTACGTTTTGTACACAATACGAGTGAAAGGAACATTACGGAGAAAAGGACAATTGTCATTTGCAAGATGTGGTGCGCAAGTAATTTTTCTGCGAATGGACTTCCGTTAACTTGGTAAGTTATGACAGTATTGTGTGTCGGGCCTGCAATGTCTATCGCATTACGCAGATTGATTGTCAAGACCTGCATTGTTTGTATTTTCAGTTATGAACATAGGCTGAGCATCCCGTCATATAGAGCAACGCTATTGCTCTATAGCTTGAAGAATTTCTCCGTTATTTTTTCTGTTCAATGCTGCGACGAGGGTTATACACATTTTTTGTCTTCATTTGCCTTTCCTTTGTGGTTATTTTGTCCTTTCTTAATTGTTAATTATCGTATTGACGCCATGCCCCACATATCAAACGCATTTCTTATTCTCCATTGTCCGAAGAATTGTTTTTAATTATGAGTTGCACCACTTTGCTGTTTACATGCACTGTGTCGCATTCTGTAAAACCCACTCCAGGTTAACGCCAGAATAGACTTGCAGTGCGCGTTAAAAGATTGAGTTAATAAATATAATATAGCATAACATTTCTTACCTTTAAAGCTGTGTAACCAAGCTCAGTCAGTGCACTTCTTGTTAATCGTACATCTCTGCCTTCCTTATTTTCATTTGATTTATATTCGTATGGATACATCAATCGAACATCACTTTTAGTTTCTGCATAAAAAGCAGTGTTAAAAGAAGCGTAAGCTAAAATGTAGAGGTACGTGTAAGAGCAAAATAGAGACTACGCTTTACGCAAATAATAAAACCAATATCTTGCGACGTGCGTATGGCTGCTAAAACCCTCAGTGAGTTAGATGGAGTCACATTTCTTCGCTGATAAGTGAACGCTTATTTGTTCACAGAATGCGCCCTTTCTGTTGCACGCTTACAGTGCGTGCATTTGTTTTGGATGTCTTGGCAGGAGACGCGTCCACAAGGAGACTTGTGTTCATTAGGTCTCCGCGTCGAAACCTTCCCCTTCTGGGCATTTCTTGTACTACAGTTATTCACTTACTGCTTCCAGTTAACCTCGGCCTTGTTTAGTTATTTATGTACTTGATCTACTCTGTGCGGTATAGACACCTCAGTCAAGTGATATCTGTTATGAAACAAATCAATCTTTAATACCAATGGTACCTAACCAGTTCTTGCATATTTTGACACGTGTTGGTGGAGTAGAGGATTTGGCATTGCGTTGCTACGCCCGAGAGCACGGGATCGAATCCCGGCCATGGCGGGTCCATTTCGTTGGGGGCGAAATGCAAAAGCGCCCTCGCACTCTGCATGCGACGCGACTCGATGATACAACCCAAGATCGTCAAATTCTTTGTCTCCCCCCTTACGCCGTCGTAGTTTGAGGTTGTAAAACCCCAGTACTTATTTATGATTCTGTATAACAGGCTCGTTTACTTGTTATACATGCATGATATGTCTGCTTTAATTTTGCGGATTGTACACCTAGCGAAACTGGTCATAAGACACATGAAAACCTCAAGTAACCTTGTGACCTCCTCTCCACTGAAACGATGTGGAAAAATTTTAAACGTTTCCAAGACCCTAGAAAACAATGATCGCACAAGAGCGTTTCCATGTGTATTGTCTAAATCACCCTCTGCCACACGCATATGACGCGCCATCCTGCTTCTCTAGGCAAAATAAAAATCACAATTCTCAATATAAAATTGTAATTTTAATAAAAAACAATATTTAGCCTACCTCTCGCGCCATCCTGTTATTTCGTTAGCATTCATCTTTCAACGCACTTCTTAATTGCACGCTAATACACACAACTTTATGACACGCTTAGAAAGCGTCCTAATTGGGTGCTCTGTAAAGCATGGTATGATTTCCGCCTAACAACACTACGACATTTTCGCTTGTACATTCTCACGCAAATCTTTAGCCAACATCTCCAGAAAAAACATCACATAGTAAACAACCTCGTAAAAATATTACAATCCTAAATTTCTACTGGAGCCCGTTGGACGGCAGTGATAGATAGGCAGAGGGTCGTATGGACTTGAAATTGGCAGCGTCAAACTACGCTGAAGTTGTTGTATGAATTGAAGTGAAAGCTATAGAGCCTTTAAAATTTTGCATAACTTCCAACCATTTAGTCACTTACCGCACGTTGTATCAAGCACGCAGTTATTGTCCTTTGCACGGGCGTATCCAGCGTTGCACCCACACATTACATTTTGCTCACTTGGGCACTGCCAATAGGTGAGATCGGTGTCTTGACAATATACTTGTGGAACGAAGTCAGATCCACTGCAGAACATAGGACCTGAATTTTCCGGGCAGGCTGAGCAAGAAAGAAATGACAAAGACACAAAAGTGAAACGATTACTAGAATAAAATTTACCCGGTCCTAAGAGACAGGCTCTGACAACAAATGCTAGTAGTATTAAACTTGCGGCTGTCGCATCGTAGCATTGTAGCGTTGCCTAAGGTTACTGTAAACAGAGTGGCTGTCCGAAAACTGTCGTGGTGATGTTTACAGGAGAAGTTGCACTTTCGCCTGTAAGATGAGGCATTAATTGCGATAGCAAATTAGCAGACAGCTATACAAGGTAAAGATGGCATATTTATTGGCTGCTTAGACACGTATATGTTCGCCTACTAATTTGACAAGCATGGCGTCAAGCACGCACAGTCAAATATAAACACGTCTCGCTCACTAAGCATGGACACTCGCTGTCTAAACGCCGGCGTGAGGAAGAGCGGCAGCAGCAGCTAGCAAAAAGACATTCGTGCTGCCTCTCGATTCAAGGCAAACTGATGGGCTAGAGCACAGTGCGCAGTTAGCTATGAGCCCTCATGACACCTAGAGTCTGTATTCATGGCAGATCGCTTTCAAGAAAGTGTCGCATGGCTGACATTACTTATCGCGGATGACTTTAAAAATAAAGCCCGCGTGGCCATGCGCACATGTGCCTTACGTTGCCACCGCTAGAGAAGAACGCCCCCGGGTGCCTTGCACGCGGTGGAAGAGGGTGTGCTTCCTTGCCGAATTCCTCCCTTGCGTGCCACTGATGAAGCCACTGTCCCTGGCTCATCCTCACACGCTTTTACTCGCAGCTACAGCATACAGTGCATAGCCACGTTGTTATCGCGCTTGGACTGCATACGCTACAAGACGGCGATGCCAGAAGCGACGACGACGACGGATATACGCTTGGGGTGCGATTTAATTGCTATTGCAAAAAAATAAATTTGCTTAATTTCGCCCCATAGCAACTAAGCATGAGGATCGGATTGGTGTAGCAACTGCACTACAATATGCTAATATGTAGAGTAAAAACGACGTCTTGGTTACAATTGATAGTAAGCCGTCCAATAAGTAATTTCCATCTGCTAGAAGCACCTGCTAGCAGGCCGCAGGAAGGCGGCTAGTAAATTTCAAGATAAAAACATTAGTAGCAGATCTAGTGAGTTGGAATCTACATAAAAGGATATCTTTTGAGGGCAGAAAAAGCCCAAGCATGAGCGCATGCACGCACGCACGCGCGCGCGCACTCACAAACACACACATGTGCAAGAACGCTCAAACGCACACAAAGACAACCACACGAATGCACGGGCGCACACAAATTCGCCGAGTTTAATCCACTCGCTGTCTACTAGCAAGTACGACGCACGCCTTGACCGCATCATGGTTTCAGAGGCAGCAGGCGCGTACGTACGTAGCCCAATTCAAATCTAGTCTGTCCGCAAGGAGCCCTCACTTCCTCATTACCGCGAAGCCGCAAATGCTCGAACGCGAGCGGTCTGGATATTTTTCTTTGTCTCTCCTGCCCCGCTTGTGCCGCCGCTACCGCGTATGCGCGGAGGCGAGCGCCATATTGTGGTGCAGCATGGAACGCATTGGTACATGCAGAACGCTCGCTCGGCGGTGATTGGTTGGTCTATTCCGCAAGGGAACAGCCACGTCACAGCTCCCACCGTCATAAAACCCGGTGAAGTTCGCAAAGAAAAGCTTCACTATTAAAAGTAAAAGTTTCACATTCGACAGACTTCTGTCTGATTGGGAATACCTAAGTTATAGGACGGAATGTGACATTAGTCAAAATACTTTTATTTAGGAGCCGGAGCGGCTCTCTATTTACGGCTGACGATGGAGGAAACAGTGCGGCTTTTATACATTTTATTTCATATCGTTCAAGCTGGGCACAATGCCACGAAGTCATTCAGCGTACTAAGATGGGAGCGTCGCAAATGAGAAGCTTTAGGTTCCTTCTTGTCATCTGTCTACGCCAAGACTCCAAAGATGAGGCTATTGCCGTATTTGTCTCCAAATCTAAGATTGCAGCATTGCTCTCCTCTTCTGCGTAAGGGTCAATTATTAGGTCGTTAGTTTCCGAGTGCTCGGTAACCACGCTACGTGCGTGACCAATGTTTCGAAGATCGTTCGTGTGTTGGCGGTGGGCTCCGGAAGATTTTTCGTCCCGCCGATGTACGAACATTCGCAGTGAGAACAAGGAATATTGTAAAGAACCTTATATACTTTGCGCGTAGGTAGATGGTATTTTTGGCGCGGAAAGCAGCGCCTGCACGTTGAAAGAAGTTTTTCATGTAGGGTGAGCAGACGCGATTGCGCCAATGGAGAGGGGGTCCGGCGCTGCGTACGTGATTTTCTTGTTCTGATGACAGATAACATGACGGATGAAGGGCTTAGTGTAGCAATTCGAGACGAACTCATTGACCAAGGTTCTCTCTTCGTTGTGGCGACAGTGATGAACTGACCCACCGTAGCTTTTCAGTAGCCATTGCATTGCATTTATCACCAAAAAGACGCCCGTTCCGATTGCGGGATTCGGCGGTGTAATATTGAGGTAGAAGAAATGCAAAACGCTCGTCTAATGTGCACAATGTGTATGTTGAAAACCCCTGATGGTCAAAATTAATCCGAAGTCGCCTACTACGACATGCTTCCAAATAAGATCGTGGTCTTCACACGCAAAACACGCTATTAGTTATCAGAAGAGCTTATTGCACCTCAGTATTGGGGTTCTTCTGACCGATTGCTCATGGCCATTTGAATGATAGAACTTGAAATAAAAATACCCTCTAGTGTGTGGCGGCGTTTTGTAAACCGAGAACTGCAGTTCGGAATTGTTTCTTTTTATGAATACGACCTACAGGGGAAGGGAGCTGGCCTCTTCGTGCTCGAAGAGGAACTGTAGAGAACGTTCACTAGAAATTAGAGGGAAGAGAAGGCTGTCGATGGCTGATTTGGTTATTACGCAGAAGCAGTCTTCAACTTAGCTCACAGAAATCCTTGTTTTTAGTTCAAACTTTGTAAGAGTGGCGACTGTAAGGATCATAGGGGCACCCATTGAGGTGCCGGTAGTCGGCTTCAAAAGAAGTTCCTTTGCCAAAAAAATAGGTGCTTCAGAGGCATGGTCCTATAAGTTTGCAAATGTGCTCGACGCTCAGCGTGTTTCAGTTTTAAGAGACATCCAAGGGTAGAACAGTGAAAGATGCAGAAGGACACATTGATTCTCTGCATAACGAGCTAAGCGGTCTGAATTACAAACGTTGAAGTTCCGCCGGTGAGAGGTGCTAGAAGCGGACCTGCGATTAAAACAAAGAATGTGCAGGCTCGCTGACGAAGGGTATCTTTCCATATGCAGGGTTACCGTATTTAATGTGTTAGGGTTCTTTAGGTAGCTCACTCATTTTAAGCGATCTGTCTGTCTGTGTCTGCTCAGTCTGTCTGTCTGTCCATCTATCTACGTTGCTAAGTATCTACGTATCTACGTATCTACGGACCTATCTATCTATCTATCTATCTATCTATCTATCTATCTATCTATCTATCTATCTATCTATCTATCTATCTATCTATCTATCTATCTATCTATCTATCTGTCTATCTATCTATGTATCTATCTATCTATCTATCTATCTATCTATCTATCTATCTATCTATCTATCTATCTTATCGATCTATCTATCTATCTACGTATCTACGTATATATCTATCTGCGTATCTATGTACCTACGTTTCTACGTATCTAGGTATCTACATATCTATCTATCTATGTATCTACATATCTACGTATCTATCTATCTATCTATCTATCTATCTATCTATCTATCTATCTATCTATCTATCTATCTATCTATCTATCTATCTACTTAACTCTATATTCTTGTTTGTGTATGACCATATTCTCACCCTGCATCACTGGGGTACTTCGTGGTCAGATGGGTAGCCATACCAGGCTGCTCCGCTGAGGTAATCGGATTTGAAACCAACCATTGGACCAATTTGCGTCACTGAGCATGTGGCAGCGTTTACACACGCGCCGCTCTTGAACGAACGCCTTACATGCCGACATGGGTTAGTGCAGATGCGGGATTGGGTAAATACCGCTGTTAGAAAAAAAAACTATTTGACGCTACTAGGAGCAATCGGTATGCTCCACTCGGTCTGTCCTGCTCTCCAATAAACGTCCTTGATGTCACCTTCGGTCACTGGGTATGTGCACGTATGTGCACTGGGTATGTGCACCTCTTCAACAAACGTGTTCGACGCCAAGATGTGCCACTGGGAATGTGCCACCCTACAATGACCAAAAAGATCCCTTGAATTTCTTCAATGCTGAGGGGAATCGAACTCACAAAAGAAAGCTTCTTCAAGGACCGCACCGCATTTGCAGGCTGCGCCACGAATGCAACCGATAGGTGCCGCTTTTCAACAAACGGCTTTCACGCCCACGCTTCAGCGAACTGCCCCATAAATACACTAGGTGTGTACCGCTCTTCAGTGAACCTTTAGAGAAGTTTGGTCGCGGAGTATGTGCCGCTAAGTGTGCGACAAACGAGGCAACAATTTTCAGCTTGCGGCGGCACCGGCGGGTCACGCTTCTCGTGTCGGAGGCTGCGCTCAGACTTCTAGGCAACTGCACTAGAAGATGCAGCGTATCCTGAAAGAAGCGCGAGAGAGGAGCCGGTAGTCGCTTGTCGCGTTTTTCACCGTTAGCACGAACTGTCTATTCGTGCATTTCGGATGTCCCGCGCACCCTTCGCTGCGGCGACGCTGGATCGCGCCTAGTCTTTTTAGGGAAGCGTTAAAAAAGGAATCCCGCTGCAGGAAACGCCTAATCCATAACTAGTTTTCATGGTGACAGTACCTGGAATCCCGATATTGTTTGAATGCTAACACACTACCGTCGATAATCATCGCGACATATGTTCTGGCACCATTTTACAACGAAGCTCTATATGGAGAACCGATTCGTCCTTCTGTCCATGTGTCCCCTGTACGCCGAAAACTCCTCCGGTGCAACCCCGTGAACATGCTCGAAAGAAAAACAGAAATCGAGGAGCGCGATTAGCTTCGCCATTAGTGACTTCGTTGCTCTCCGTCGCAGTCGAGGGCGTGCGCAGCAGTTTCTTTCCGGCTCCAAAATGGGTAGGCCGCGCGTCATACGTACTCGTCAGGAGCAGGCAGCTATCGATTAGCAACGCCGCGAGCACAACCGGCAACGAGAAGAACCAGGAATGAGCTCGTCTACGCCATACTAATGCTGCAGCTCGGGTACAAGAACGGGCTAGTGTAGTCGAGCGCAAGCAGCAACTGCGCACCGAGGATCCGGCTGGCTACCAAGTCGTCGTTTAATGAACCGTCTGTATTAGCCCAATGATAAAGGCTGGGGCCACACGTTTCAGCTTTGTTGGATAACAACCTTAAGGAAATGCTAGGGCAGTGATTTTTTTCAGTGTTACGGTGTTTAAACGTCGCCGGGGTCGCATAGGATATTTCTTGTCCTTGCGCAGGATTATTGGAAGCGGTGCACTTTACTAGCGCAAGAAATTGAAACACATATTCTACAGGTAAACAAAAAATGTAAAGTTAGGTTCTTAATAATTTTTAGACACATTACAATTTGCGAATTGTAGCCAGTGAGCTTGCAAGATGTATCCACTCGAAATGAATTTTCAGGTAGACACTATTTGCAAGATATTATCTCCCACAGTGTGCGGCGAAATACATGGGTGTTCCAGTTCATATTGTGCTTGAACACACAATAGAGCGTTTTGTTAAAAAAGTAAGGGAAACTACAGAGTAACGTGATGGCAAGTATCATGGCCGATGTTTCCGAACAGGTGTAAATTCATCAGAAGTGTATAAGCGTTCCATGCTCACCAGCCACAATTCGTAAATTACCATACGTTCTATGAAGTAATTTTTGAGTTTGTAAATTATTTTAATTAGTTGAATATGAGTTTCGTTTCCTCATACAGGTAATACCTATCTGTCGGCTCAAGCACTGAAATTATGTTTTCTGCAACAGGCAATTTTCAAGGATTTGTTTCCAAAATACTGCAGGCCATTGGGGGCCCCAGCCGGAGTGGTAAAATAGCAAAAAGTAGTAATATATGCATTGAGAAGAAAACAAAGCGCTTACATCTCTGTTCCTAAATTAGCGAATAAAAAATAATGAGATCTTTGTGCCAGGGCTGTTTAAGAATGGTAATGCTAGTGCGTTCCATTCTTCAATAGTAGTGGGGAAAAAGGAAAATTTGAAGACATTAGTTCTTGCTTGACATGGAGGTAAGGATGCAGAGTGGTGATGTCTGGTTTGCTTTGCGGTTAATGGTGGGGCATATGGAACAGGGTAGATCAAATGTTTGTTATATTTTAGTAGAAAAAGAAATTTATCTGTTGGAATTTTCCGCCGTAGTTGTAATATCTCTATACCATGATCGTGCATGATAGTTGTTGGTGAGTCAGTTATACAGCACTTGGAAAAATAAATATAACTCCTTTCCGCTGAATCATTTTCAATACGATAATATTGTGTTTAGTATGTGGATCCCAAACGGTGCATGCGTATTCCATTTTCGGATAATGAGTGATTTGTATGCATGAAGTTTTGTTTCTTCGGGCGCTTGTTTTAGCTTACGACGTAAAATTAAGGGTTTGGAAAATGATTAAGCACATACATTTGAGACATGAGGATTCCAACTTAGGTTGTTAGTTATTGTCACACCCAAATATATATATTCATTTACTTTGACGACAGGATGAGCAGGAATACTGTAGGGAAACGCACACTTATGTCCTTTTGGTCGTAAGCATCTTAAAGCTCGAAGAAGTTAGAGATATAGTACGATGATTTGGAATCAGTCATGTGTCACTTTTCTTCTGTATGGGCACCACACGCGCCTCGCCAGTCTGCCGGTAGATCCGCAGATGATATGGATCGGCGAAAAATGCATGCAAGCAATGAGGCGAGCATTTCTGCGTAGTAACGAAGGAATACATTTAAAAGACCAAGGGCCAGATGATGCTTTCGTCTTCAGGTTATGAAGTATCACCACAACACCTTGCAATGATACAATATTTTCGGGATCAGACAACAATACAGGGGTGCGAATAACTGTTTCAAAAGGGACGGTAAACACGCTCTGAAAACATAACGTAAAATGTTCCACATTGGCCTCCTTGTCAACAATACGAACACCATCGAGTTGTATCTGGTTAACAGGCTTCTTCTTGTGAGTCAAGAAGTCCCAGAACTTGTAAGGTGATTTTTAAAAGAAATTTGTAGGATATGTTAAAAATATAACCATTTGGAACGCTTCAACGCCTCAATAAACGCCGTTCGAGTGGTTCTAACAATGTTTGTAGATAATGCATTTTTATAAGGCACTTAAGTTTTTCTTTTTTAGATGTAAGACGTCTCTCGTTATCGAGAGATTCGATTTTTTATTTTATTTTTATTTTTGTTCAGTACAATATTATCGTAAGAGTAAGGGAATATCTGTTAAATTAATTCTAAAGCATATCAGCATCTGAGCCTTGGAACCTGCTGAATTTTAGTTCAAGGTAACCCAGGACACTATCATCCCTTACATGAGGAAAATGTTTTACATAATAAATATTTCAGAGGGCCCAATACAAGGTTTTCCAAGGCGACACTATAGCAACACCATTGCATGATCACAAATACCGGGATTCACAGACACTTTATATTCTTCAATTCCTCTAGGAACAAAAATACCTACGATTGAAGAGGATGCCCCACAAACTAGCGTAGGCTTGGCTATTACTTGTTACACATGCGTGTGAAGCATATCATCAAGCGAGCATACGAAATCTGAACACTCGTCTGTATTTTAAT
The DNA here is from genome assembly GCF_050947875.1 of Dermacentor variabilis. NCBI lineage: Eukaryota > Metazoa > Arthropoda > Arachnida > Ixodida > Ixodidae > Dermacentor > Dermacentor variabilis. The sequence continues at coordinate 57,578,154 of NC_134575.1, forward strand.
ATGGATAATGCCAATCAACAGAATCCAGATTGAAATCTCCAAAAATGATTACTTCTTAGCAAGAAAATGAACCTGAATGATCGCGTAGATATTTCAGAATACGCGGTGGAGCATCCGGTGCTCTATGTATAAACAATAACGCACGGAAAACAATAGCGCACGGCCTGAACAGAACAGTTTCAATATAAGACTTTCGTGATTATCTATTTCAAGTAGCAGTGATGTTTGAATGCCATATTTTATCAAGACAGCAACGCCGCAGCCTCTAGTAGGACGGTCACGGTGAAAAACGTAATATGAGGGTGTTAAAACATCAATGTCACGAATGTCGTCGTGAAGCCAGGTCTCCGTGATAACAACAACGTAGGGATTGTAACCTAACAAGATGGCTTCGAGTTCTGTTGATTTGTTATCTATGCTACGCGCATTTGCATTTTTAATTAATTAATTAAGAATATCGTACAGATCAGACAATTTTGATTAGCATGAAACAAAGGAACCTTTATTCTGGCTTGAGTGTCTTCGTCCCACATGAAGATCTCTCCATTTACTCGCAGCTTGTTGTTAAGGGGTAAAACATTGTTATCGCTTTTCATTCTTAGCACATGCCCATAACAGCTTCCTTTTCGGTAGTACCTCATGCGAGTAATCATTTTGGATGGATATTTTTGCCGCTTTAACGTTGTGTACGTTCTTAAACACCAACTTGCTTCTCATTTTAATCCTGAAAACGAACTATAATTCGTCTAGGATTGCTATATATGCCTAAGCACTGAATTCTACCAGTAGATGCGTATGATAACTGTAGTTTTGATGCAAATAAGTCATTTAGAACTTTTTACATTAAATCCGACCCTTTCTCATTAGGACGTTCCAGCATTCGGATGAATGTGGACATCAATTGCGGAGAGCTTAAGAATGATAACACCGCCTAATGAAACCGGCAATATCACTGCACTAGTTTTACGTGTCACAAAACTCCTGCCTGGTTCCATCATCATTTCATTAAAGCAGCTGTCCTGCTCGGCCCTCGACAGCGAGCTCAAGCTGATCCAGTGAACGCAGAAGACGGCGAGAGCCAGCGGAGCACTGGACTAAGGGCGCCTACTATTAGCGGTGCCCCTGTCGGGTGCTACCCAATGCAACTTTGATTACACTCACAGTAAAGTTCATTTCTGTCAGTCTCTGCTAACTAGCTAGAATTTTTGAAGTCGCAATAGTGCGCGATACATGGCAGTTTAGTTTAGCCTCCGAATGCTTGCTCACGTACCTGTACGCAATAAAGAGAGAGAAAAAGCTCAATTTGAAGTTCAAGGAGCTTGTTATGATATGTTTGTCACTGCAAAAACAAATATTGTGATGAGTGGTTTCAGACCGACCTTTCTTGGGAGTATCATGTTGATACCCAGCTTACGAAATTCAATTATGCTTTAACCTTGGATCTATGATCACTTTTTTATAAGCACGAGTTAGCGCGCAACTGCACCCTGGTAACATATTCTGCTTGTACACCAGCTATAGTAGTAGAATCTACTGAATCGTTAATATATAGTTCCTGATGCGATAATTCTAATATTAAATTCATGATGTTACATTGTACTATGGCTTCTATGTAAGCTACAAAAATAATAACATACAACTTACATCCCATGAGCGGTGATACCATGTAAGCAAGCAGTATACTCATCAGTGTTGCTTCCATTGCCATCCTTCTTATCCTCGGAATGAGATCTGCAAGGACAGTTGAAACAATATACATGGAAGAAGCAAAATGACGCAATAGGGCTCTTTCCAGCGAAACCTTGTGTAGATTTATTTCTTTGCTGTGCTACAAACTTTAATGGAAGCTGCTCGTAACGATCTTAGCATTACAAATCACAAAAAATATGAATATTTGAAGTGCGAAACGACTCATTCTACTGTAGACAAGGTATCACACCTACATTTCCTGTTAGGAAATTGTTGATCGATATATTAGACACCACTTCTTGTAGCTGTGTTGCAGAACAAAATTTGAGTGCCTGGGTTTGTAGCAAAATGAGATTGTTGACAAAACCGTGCCGTGGCACTCGGCGTCATAAAAGGAACATAGCATTTCTCCCTACGGCATCATAGCCAATTTGCTGCAGCAGCTTCCTGGGCTGATACTAGAGCTTGATATCTGCACTTTTAGATGTCTATTTCTAAGGTGTGGTGCAACAACATAAGAGAGCTCGATAGCTTCCGGTATATACATGCCTACGCGTCTTTAAGGTACAAGAAATCGATAAAAAGAAAATAACTCAGGTGCAAATATATACGCCCTACCTTCATACAACCAATAAAGAAGTGGAGAAGTATGTCCACTTTCGTAAGCTATAATGCAATTGAGTAGGAGGACAAGAAACAAGAAAGGCATGGTGGTCAAAAAGGTGCACGTCTGGGCTGTTGCCCTATGCGAGAGAAAGGGGGCTAAGGAAAGGAAATAAAAGAGTTGAGAGGGAGTGGTAACGATGGCTAGCAAATGTACTGCTGCCTTATATGCGTTGTCGAAAATCTGCTGACTATAAATTACAAGCTTATGGTACACAAGGGCACTTTAATGGATTGGAACGTATGCCTCCAATTTGAAGCCAACCCTACAATACCAAACTTCCAGAATCTCACTGTAACAACACCCTTAGATTGTTAGCAAGTAGTCATTCGTATAAATGTAAACGGCATCTGAAACAAAACTCGATCGTTCAATTACCATCAAAAGTGCTTTTGTTCCAACTGACTTCAAGAAAGAACAACTTTACAGCATCCAAAAAGTCTTCGATGAAACCACAAAAACACAGGAGGCATAAATACACTGTAAATACCTTACGCGATAAAACAAAGAAAAACTATAAAAGTCCTATTTCTACAACAACTTTTTTCCAATGGAAGAAAGGCAATATTTAATTCTAAGGAAGGGCTTTTTTCTTTGTATGGCTAAAGACCTTTTTCTGGCATGAAATTATATGCGTTTGTCTTCTTGCTATCTTCAATTAGCATTTGTGTGCAGCTTCATTAGTCACGCAAGTGTAGGCAGATAGATATTGTATGCCCGAGAGAACTGGTCTCAAATTTCACTAAGGTACGGTTGCACTCAGTGGGAGTCATGGCACTGAGGGTACGCTTATATAAACTCGTAGAGTGAATACTTTGATACGTCGCTTTTTGCTGCGTGTCTTGACGCCGGACGTCTTTTTCAATGGTACCATCTCACATGTAGCCTACGAAGCATGCTTATTTGCACATGTATGATCTGTGAAAACTGTATGCCAACATTTGGCTCTTTCTTTGTGCGACATGAAAGCTGAAGTCGTCAATGGAGTAAAATACTATCGTAAAGGAATAAAATATCCAACTTTTCACACTGTAAAATTACGGAGAGGCAAGAAACAACATGTTTGTTAACATTTCTCAGACAAAGGTAAGTGAGCACATAAAAGAATATAAAAGATACGGTTAAATTGCTCTGCTTTTCCTGTATTTTTGTTGTTGTGTTTTGACAATAGATTTGCTTTGCAGTCCTTGCCTCTCTGAGGAAGGTACAGGCGTTGAAAGTGGCAAGCGTTGATGAAACAAGCACTTTTATTAAATATACCTAAGTTATGACTTGGTGGCCCTTTGTCTTGTTTGCACTTTTATTTAATTCTTACACAATAAATATTCCCCATTACAATACTGCATTGCAATATTACGAAGTAGATATGTAACAACGCAAGGTACAAATCTATTCAAAACTGTATTCAGAAAATTATTTCGGTGAAAATAATATTGAAAACTTTTTTTGTATAATGCATAATTTGCGACGACACATTACTGCAGACAGGAATACTTTATTAAAACTTTTCTCAGTAGCGCATTTGACATTGCCTTAAAGTACACACACCATCGGTGAAATAGATAACCTCATTGTGGGTCGCTAGGTAATGGACAATATAATAACAAAGAAAAATAAACCAGATTCGCCTTGATTAGGTCGTGATTGTGTTTCTTCACTGATGTACAAAAATAAGTACTTCTGAAACATAAGGAAAAGAAATTTCACTGTTTGTCACAGAGCTCGCCGTGTAGTAAAAATAAAATTATTCGGTTTTACGTGCCAAAACCACTTTCTGATTATGAGGCCCACCTTAGTGGAGGACTCTGGAAATTTCGAACACGTGGGGTTCTTTAACTTGCACCTAAATATAAGTACACTGCTGTTTTCTCATTTCGCCTCCATCGAAATGTGGCCGCCGCGGCCGGACTTCCATCCCGCGACCTCGTGCTCAGCAGCCCAACACCTGAGCCACTGAGAAACCACGGCGGGTTCACGTGTACTAGTGGGCTACAAAATTGTGTACCCATCTAACATTGCATTATTTGTGCTGCAAGTTTAGTGCACCAGTATCTCTTTTTTTCCCTTCGTTTTGATATTAGAGTGGCCACCGGGGCATGAAGTTAACTCCCGACCACTTTCACAGTAGCATCACGCCACAACTGCTGTCCCTCTGTAGCAGCTGACTGCAAATATGACGGACGGAGTCAAGTTGCTTACATGATTTTATGTATAATTTCGCGAAAACTCAGGAAACTAAAAAAAGCAAACAACGTCAGCCTTAGTGCTACCGACTTTCTCTTCACACTGTTACAACTGGCCTGTGTGATGAGCAGTTGGTCTGAAGCCGCTTCAGCGATGTCAAAAACACGGACGTTTCAAATACGCCGAGCCGACTGCAAGCGTTGAATAACTCCGTGGAGGCTGCATCGGTGAATAGACGTTAACCTTTGTGCGCGCATTATTGCCCCGTTGGGCAGGTCTTCGGGAAAAAAAGTCGGCAAAAATTTCAAAAAACTACCACAAAAGTTTGCCCCATGTGGCAAAACCTTCACTTTGTAGCCAATGAAGTTGGTACATTTGGTAGTAGCAAGGTAGTAGCATTTGGTAGCAATGAACTCTGATGTCATCAAGATCAGCATCATCATCATGATAATCACAGGCTTATTTTTTTGTCAACTGCAGGACGAATGCCTTTCCCTGCGATCTTCAATTATTTCTCTGTGGCTCTGGTTAATTTCATATTTCATAATTTCATCACGCCACCGAGTTGTCTGCCGTCCTCGACTGCGCTTCCCCTTGCTTCGCACTCATTCTGTAAGCCTAATGGTAAACTAGTTAACTACCCTAGGCTTTACTCGACCAGCCCAGCTCCATTTCTTTTTCCTTTATGTAAACTATAACATCGAGTATCCTCGTTTGCTTTCTGATCCACACCGCTCTCTTCAAATCTTAACCGTATGTCTCACATTTTTCCTTCTATTGCACTTTGCGCGGTCCTCGACTTGTTCTCGAGCTTCTTGGTTAATCGCCAAGTTTATGCCCCGTAGGTTAGCGCAATGCAATGATTGAATGCAATGATTGTAGACTTTCTTGGAAAGCTGCCAGTCAGGATTGGATATTCTTCGGTAGGTTTTCTTCACATGTTATGGGTACCCTGTGAGAAATTGACCTAGATCAGCTTACTCTTGCACAGATCTTAGAGGCTGAATGGCAATCCTGAACTCCTAATACGTTGCAAGGCCACTGAACATAGCTTTTGAACTCTGCATATTCATCTTGAACCCCAGTCTAACACTCTGTTGGTTAAGATCGTTATTTATTTGTTATAAATTTGAGGTATTTCTCTCCAAACGTTCTCACGCAAACTGTAGGATGCCACACACGTTACTCTCCTTAGAGCGTAGTCACGAGCGCCTTCGACAAACTCAGATAGAGAATGATACCTATAATGTCATAGCTGTCATGACGCGTTTTTGGTTGTTGCAGCCGCTTCTTGCGCCAAGAAGCATGGCCTTCAAGAATAGATTTCGAGGCAGCTGTTGCTGGGGCTGACATTAAGACACCAACTTCCGCTTCGATCCAACGCAGCTCAGAAAAACATGGCCACTTGTATTATTTATTAATGCGAAAAAATTAGATAGTTAATGAACCGGAAGAAACGGCGTTACCGCCGTGACTAAACAATGGTACAAAGAGGTTACGAACCCTCGACATTTCGAGTTAATTAAGGTGAAGGTGATTAAGGCACAGTTCAATAAAATAGACCTAATAAGGCGCTCTAAGCCACGACCTTTGTTGGGAACAAAGCCCTCGACCTTTGGTGAGAGCAGAACCAAAACGCACGATTTGCGCTGTGGCATAATGTCCAAACAACGCGCGGTTATCGCTATATTTTGCGTTCATCCACGTAGGGATCATTTCTTTCTTGCTACTCAGAGAGAACTCCTTCAATCATCATCCCCCTGATTGTTCCGGACTGCCCTAGATTGTGATTTCTGCCGATGGGCTGAAATCCGTATGAATATCCTCAGGCATTCCTAGAGAACCCTGGACCAGTCGAGGACGTCCACTTATCATATGGCGGCTCTGATCTCTTTTGAATTTCCGGATTTGCTTCCGTCGCTTGCAAAAAAAGCATGGATTTCAAGATCTTGCTCTTGGGGCGATTGTTTTGAGTAAGCTGTCCGAGGGATTGTGATTTGAACCCAACTTAATGACCAACTAAATGCTAGCGCCCTAGCTGCCGGGCCGAGGAACAGCTCATCCAGATTCAAACTTGAAGCAAAGGAGGACCTCCTATCACGGCATGCGATGGATGCCTCGTAGTCTATATCTTAGTTCGGAAATCTCCGTGACGCCTCCGCGCAGAAGCCGTGAAATGAAAAAGAATAGTGCCCTTCCACATGGGACGAACGATAACCAGTGAAGCTCTATTGGAATGACTATATAGACAATTATATTCATTTTTATGGTTATTGCGATATAGCTTGAATAAAAACACATAGTTAACTTCGTGGTTTTTATTGTCTTTAGTTTGTCTCATTTGTTACCACAGAGACCATAGCTTAGTGGTCGCTGTGGTACATCGCGATCGGTTGTACTGCTATGCTAGACACGTTTTTGCCACATGCTACCTCTGCACACGTCCACTGACGCGTTATCGGTACATTGCGTCCATGCAATACTCAATTTTAAGTCGTTCCAACAGGAAAGCTACAATCCACTTGTCGTCGAGGTGCGCTAGCTGGTCGTTAAAGTAGACGATTGGTGGCTACACTACTAGGTTTTATTATACTTTTCAACCCTCCAATGATAGCGAAGAGCAGAGGAGCGCCACCATCCCACGTTTTATATATGGCCATTAACGTCATGCGTCCTTACATGGTCGATAAGATGATAACATTCAGAGAGGCCGCCACGACTGCTGACATAACGCTGAAACAGTTGTGCGACTAATATATATATATATATATATATATATATATATATATATATATATATATATATATATTACAGGGCTCTTGTCCACGGACACATAACGTAGCCATGTACAGCTTGACTGTAAAAAAGATACGGATGTCGAAGCACTTGAGTCTTTTCATGTCATCACTGTGAAACAACAGCAATGTATTATTTAATATTTTCGCGAGAAAAGAAGACGATGCGCATTGGAGAGCGGCTTGGATAAGAAACTTCGCATTAGGAATAGGTGACAATTGATGCTCTATCGCTTTGTTCAAAATACATCACTTGTGACTTCTTTCTCAGCATTCATGATCATGATACAAAAAATGGGATGGTGCCTTATTTACCTGCAAATGGTCAGTCCTTTACAACAGTTCGCTTAAATTATCCTTAGTATCCGAATTCTGGCTAGTAGCATTCAATTTCTTCATGTGAAGTTGTTTTTATACGAATGTTTTATGGCATCACTCTTCCGGTCTTGGTAGGGAGCCCTTCGCAGGGGTATTTACTCGTTTCCTCTGCACTAATGTGTTCCATGATGTACTGCATACGCCATAAAGCTGGTTTTAAAGATGGACTAGGTGCTCAGATGGTGTGCATTAGGCATTCGTGGTGAGCGGAACAATATATAAAGATGAAAAAAGAGGAGGCCTTCAAAGGTACTCTCTATCAACTGAGGTTTCCTTGGAAACACGTGGTCTTTATATACGAAGGGTACTGCTGAAATGGACACTTTATTTTCGTTATACCGCAGGTCACGCATGATTAAACCTGGTGATTAAACTATAAAGACGAAGCATACATTCCTGTATGAAATTAGTAGACAGCCATGCGAAGTAAGCATATGACTTTTACCAGCTGTTTAAACTCGTAAACGTTATCTGACGAACTAAGGTAACGAGGATGGTGTCAGGCGCGCACAGGCAAACATGCACATTTCACTCGATGAGCTCGGATACACGGTGTCATGACGCTCACGTGAAGAAAAGCGGTAGCAGTAACGAGCAAACAGACCTAGGCGCTGGCTTTCGCTCTAACACGAACTAAGCATCGAGAACACAGCACAGAGGAAGCTATGAGCCTTCGCCGCACCTTGACTCTGTACTCATCGCAGATCGCTATCTAGGTACTGCCCGCGTGGCTGACCCCCCTGATCGCAGATCATTATCAAGATAAGAACCCCGCGCCATACACAGCCATACGCAGCCGCATCCGTCAGTAGAACACCCCACACGCTTGAACGTTATGGAAGATGGCGTGCTTCCTCCCCGCTTTCCTACCTTGTGGGTGCGAGATCAAGCCACCATACCGGGCTCACCTTCGCATGCTTTCACTCGCACATATAGAATACTGCGTGCTACCACGGCGAAAAGCCCCGGCTGTCTCGCATGTTCGCTGCTCTCTGCGCCTCATAATGATAAGGGTACGACAGGTGCGACAGTGCCTAGATAAGCGACAGCTGGTAGTGTCATTTACCAAGTGAGGAGTTCTTTGTTGCACATGCTGGTGCACCACCATGTCTCGCAAATGTAAATTTTGTAATAAGAAGCATGAACCTTCTACAAAACACCAGTATTGCGCATCGCAAACCTGGGCACTGTCCCGCCTTCAGCCCTCGTCTAAATAGATGAACACATTTTGCAAGATATTCCATTTGCCATTTTTCGTTTTTGGTGGGGCTTCAGGGCACGAATTTACTGTTGCAAAAATAAGCCACACAAACGCATTTGACACTAATATTATGCGTCTGGATCCACTGTGTTCAAGATAGGTGCCGAAAGACGCACACTTGTGCAGCAGTATATTCTCGTTCAGGTTAAAGTTCCGTTTCCGGCATTGTTTGTTATATTGAGAGCCCCACGTAACTTGAGCCAAACATTAGAAATATACACACGCGACGTCACTGGATAGAGCAAAGGTTAAGTTGTTTGCCGTCACCTGGCGCCCTCCTTCTCGCCTACGCCACTTCCACCTCCCTCTCTTGTGGCTGCTTTGCAGCAGCAGACGCGCAAAGGTCGAAGCGTAAAAAAATGACACACATTAAAGAAAAACAGAGCAATGTTATATTTTTCATAACGAAGAGGCCGTCATTGTGGTTCCAGGCACTGGGGCACCAGTGATGAAGACGCCGTGGTTATGTGATTGCCATTAGTAATATTCAACAAACGTATCTGTGCCGAACAACTGTGCAAGGAGTTCCGAGCGCATTGAGCAAGTACTTTATAAGTGTCGCATCGAAAACAGTTTGAAACTTCCACTAACAGTACGAAAAATGGAGGTTGAAAGATACAATGTCAATATTCAAATAGCATTATCTATTCGGAATTGGAGCTGCGGAATAGCTGGAAAACGTACCGTGTGTATATATATATATATATATATATATATATATATATATATATATATATATATATATATATATATATATATATATATATATGCGTGTCTCTGTGTATGTGTGCCTGTGTCTGTGCGTACGTGCGTATGTGTGAAACGTAGCCTTGCTTTTTCGAAGTATCTTTGTAGAAGAGTAATGTCTGAAGACCAATGCGATGTTGGATATGGCAACAAAGGTATTGAAAATTGTACCATTGTTGTATTATTTTCGTAAGCTTAGAAACCTACTTCGATTGCTTAACCATTACTATGGCATCTCAACAATATTTTTCACCTAATAAAAACATCTGCGAAACATAGAAATTCAAATATTATACTTTCCCTTTAAATTGTCCTGTATTTAGCCCCTTTATAAACACCGGTATTCTCAAATATGACGACTGGGAGCAGTACTAGAAATGTTTGTGACAGAACCCAAAGAGTTCGCAGCTCTTTCAGCGTGCGTTGTGGTCCTATTCTGGTCACGGCGAAAATTGAGTCCATTATTTAGGCTTGCTCGTATATTGTACCTCAAGAACACACATTGTCCTTGTCATAGGAAGTACCATATACCTGTCTTATAGGCTACATTGCCTTTTACCTGGCACAGCAACAATATTTCCCACCTACTGCGCCTCGCTTAATTTTTGGAGAAGTCTGATATTTTTATATGTGTTTTTTCAATATGAATAAACAATTATTCAGTAAGCAAACTATAGGCAGAGACTTTTGTGTCCTTCCACTTAAATGAATGGTAAATTATGCATTTCGAAAACATGTCACATTTTCTGATATTTCTAGAATCATGCTGCATGCGTTCATCTACCCTGTGTATTATGATAATGCACGATTACGTTTTCTTTCATATATATATATATATATATATATATATATATATATATATATATATATATATATATATATTCACTTTGAAAACACCCTGCACCTTTTCGGAAATCTAGCGCCCATGCGTATATCAGCTCATTGTACACACAAAACCTACGCTAACCTCGATAATCTACTAGGAACCACCGGTCTTATATCAAATGACAATTGCAATATATTTGCGCACTTGTTGCAATTTTGAACAGCGCCTGTGCTAACAATCCAGAACGTTGATTGCTAAAGGGATTCGCGGAACTTTTGCCAACAGTGAGAAGAGAAAATGTCACAGGAAAAGGCTAATTTTCGCAACGGTTTTCTTCGTCCACCTCTCGTCCTCTGTACCTGACAGTCTGTTCAAACCTTGCGCATCTCTATGTCGTTACCTAGCACATATAGTTTTGGCTATAGGTAGTAAATAAAAATTTTTGCTTACTTTCTGACTATATGCGACTCCTCCTTCTCACGATAAGGTAGCAGAAGATATGTACGAGATTTAACAGTTCATATTTATAGTATATTTGTGGAGGAATATGTCACATGCATATTTTATGATAAGGGCGTTCTCAGAACAGGGCACAATTGGAAAGGTCACCTAATGTTTTTGTTCAAGAAGTTCTCATGACCACTGTAATTGTCTAGAATGAGATTGGTAAAGTTCACTGATGAACTAAATACAAGCAATGGCCTTTAATTTACAAAGATAAATTCTGTGAAATTTATCCATGTCTCAGTTCCCCCTTTCTACGAATATTACAAATGAGCAACAATAATTAGTCCCCTCCTGCGTCCCCCCACAGCACTTTTAATTCATCACACAAATTTTGTCAATCCCATCATGGCCGTTTCTGTAGATGGGAAACACAGTAACAATCACATTAGGTACGTATATGATAAGATATTCTCTGACATTAAACGTGTAATAATGCGGCATTTGTCACAGCACGTTTGCTAGCTGCAGGTGCTGGCTTAAAGTTTTCTTCGAACCACCACTGGGGCCGTATTACGTAAACCTGTTCAAATATGTTTTTATTCCAATCTCGTGACGTCAAATTTGCTTAACCGCCGGCGCAAACATTGGGCGGTCTCCCGCAGGCTTGTGTGAACAAACGAATCAAATTTTGTTTCTTGAAAGTCACTTTTCTTTGCTTGAAAAACGAATAATATTGCCTGCACAGAACGGCTTGTCTTATCTAATTGACTCACAAGAGCCGAGCAGCATGCTCAACCGGAGAGGAATTCGATGGGGCCGAGCCACTTCACGAAATATCGATAACCGGATGAAGAGGGTGGTGCCGATGTCTGCGATTGGTCCACTTTCTCTTACTTAACTTGCGGTGTCTCGTCGACAATCGCGGCGGCATGCAACGGAAGTTTAAGAATGACGCTAAAACGGATACTCAGCAAAGAATAGTTGGCAGAGCAAGGTCGCAATATGCCAAAAGTTCTCTAAAACGTTACACGGCCACGCAAAAAGTTTTATTACACGCAAATTAACCCATGCTCTCCGGCAGGAGCGAATAGCCAGTGCCGGAGCGATTAGCGACAGTCGTCCTTTATTTCTTTCAGAACGGGGCTTGCAGCAGCTATTCAGAAGAAAATTAAGTTTTGTTCGGCATATTAATGCATGTTTAACGCGTACGCGTCAGTTTGACGCGGTAAGTTTTAGCGGTCTTGTGATGTCGCGTGAGAGGCAGGTGAAGTGGGTGCAGCCTGAAATATTTTTTACCAAGAGCCGAGGGCTAATGGTAAAGAGGCAGCGAATTAGAACTAACTATTTTTGTTTTGTTCGGCCAAATTATGCATAATTAGTGTGCACACGTCATTTCAAATGGGGAACTATCGTGGTTTTTGTGACGTCGCCGGACAGACAGGTGAAGTGGCTGTGGTCCAAAAAGGTTTTGACCGGTTGCGGTGGGCTGATTACAGAATTGGAATAGAAAAGTTTGGAAAAGATTTACGTTATAGCGCCCCTGGCCGAACACCCACAGCATTTATAACCGAACTCGTTCCCTCTTACACATCACTGTAGGCAACACACACTGGAAGTGGTAATCAGGCGCATGCTTGACCTGCTCCAGCTGTGGCCAGAGTCGAGAGCTTAGCTGTAGTCTGGGTACTCCTGTTCGACGATGTAGGGCTGATCCTGTCGTCTACATTTATTGCAATTTTTCCCTAATATCATAAAGAAAAAAAAGGGGGAGATAAGTCTGCATCACCAGGAAGGTATAACGCACATAAAAGCCAATCATAAAACAAATGAAAAAGCCTTGCCGCCAACAAGAACCGAACAGAAATTTAGAGAAACAAACTGATTGAAATAAAAAGAAATTGCAGGCTACCCTTATCTTTGATTTATGTGTACCCGCCGTGGTTGCTCAGTGGCTATGGTGTTGGGCTGCTGAGCACGAGGTCGCGGGATCGAGTCTCGGCCACGGCGGCCGCATATCGATGGGGGCGAAAGGCGAAAACACCCGTGTACTTAGATTTAGGTGCACGTTAAAGAACACCAGGTGGTCGAAATTTCTGGAGTCCTCCACTACGGCGTGCCTCATAATCATAAAGTGGTTTTGGCACGTAAAGCCCCATAACATATTGATTTATGTGTCTCTTAGTGGCAATCGCACCTTGGCGTTAGTGTTCTTAGGCTAACTTCAGGCGAACGCCATGTATGATTCGAACTCGGAGGCAATTATTTTCCGTCATTAGCTGGTTAAGTATCATGCCACCTTCTTGTCTATGTTATCATTACTTCCTCTTTTTCCTCTCAGGTTTCCAGGAATACCGCCATAGTCAAGTTCGCGTGGCGGGTCTCTAAAATCTACGATTCTCTGCTTTCGCGCTGGAGGATCAGTGATTTATAAGTATTTCTAATTATTCCAGAGACTTCAGTATTTCAACTTGTAACTAAACTTATGCTCTGATGTAATCTCTATAGTGAAACCGATCAATATTGTACTTTGCTATTTTTTCTATTTTTCTGGTTTATATTAATTTCGTTTTCGGTCGTATCAGGAGGTGAACCAAAAATGCTGCCCAAGAAACACGGGTGTCACTCGATGCTCGTACGACTAAAGAAAAACAGATTTGGAGCCTAAGCACGGAAGTTCACAAGGATAAAACGGAAAATTCAAGTTAGCAAACAGTCAAAGGGTTCGAAGTAACAAGCTGCATTAGCTTGTTAAAGGTATCATGTAAAGAACGGCAGTGATCCACTGTCATCGCGTTGCGGCACATTTATGAAAAGATGTCTGACAGGCGGAACGATCAGCTCCAAGGGAAAAGGCGCAGTACAGTGCACACAGCTTGGTGCACTATCTTGTTCCACTATGAGGCAACAGAATCAGCCGCAATGCGAGAACACGGGAAAGGCGGCGGGCAAGGGGAAGCAAAGTCCATCCCGGCAACTCCACACTGCCTATAAGGCTGACACGTTAGCACAAAGAAAAAAGTCCTTGGACGGTGTTATGTTTGAGAGAAAGAAAAAGGGAACCGAAGAGATCAGGGAAGAGGGAAGAAACTGAACAAAAAAGGAAAGGTAAACGGAGACAGTCAGGAGGACGCATGCTGTTGGAGCCATTAGGGACGTGGTAGGCCTTGCGATAGTTGGTTTATCGGGTAAATGGCCGGCAACAGACACATAAAAGCAATATGAAAAAGGTGATAGAGGACAAGGCGAGGCAGCATAATGAAGAAAAATAAACCTGAAGAAGTACAGGCAGGGAAAGAGTAAGGAGCATCAATAATGATAAAGAAAGCGAAGAACGGTGAACCGTGGATCGGAGACCACAATATGGCGCACCAATTGCAAAAGCATCGTCCGCATATGCTTGTTTCCAAGAAGTACGGGTTAGTTGACCGGTGACATGTCGTCGATGTTTGAGACACCACGCAATAGAGCGACAATGAACGCAGTGCGCGCAAATGAAGAAAAGATACCAGTTCTCATCATCACACCCCCCCCCCCCCCACACACGCGCACAGACCCGTAGCACGAAGATTGAAACGGTGAAGCTAATAAGGGAAGCGACCCTGTGCTGTAAACAGGTGTTCAAGAAGCCGATTTGGAGGAAATGTGCGAGTTATATCTTCCACATTCCTGACTCCGTGTTAGAGTCTTGTCTTCTTAGCTCCCGCTAAGAAGACAAGCTAAGCGGAAGCTAAGCTTTCGCTTAGCTTCCGGTGCCAATAATTTTGAGTGATCCTCTAGAAACGCATGCGAATGGACTTGATGGAAAGGTTCCCAGAGTGTCCCAATGACACCCGCAGGCGAGGCAGCCGATTGGGCGAGTTATTGCCTGCCACCTCCTATGTCCCAGAACATAAAACAGGAGTACCTGGCAGTGAAGCGTGTGTTTGCTCAATCACATTCTATCGTCTGTGACACGAAGGCGCAAAATTTACTCCAGTAGCGGCTGACACTCGATGCATAGATGCACGGACGCGGTGCTGTCCAGGGTGTCAATGTAAGTAAGCACCTCAGCAGAAGCGATCACCTCGGCGCTATAAGCGCTAGTGGCCTTAGCCAGTTCGCATTTATGGACATGAAGCAGGCAACCGCTTTGATCGAAATACCACAAAGCCACCCCCGCTGTTGTGTCAATAAAAGCTGTGTCAGTGTAAGTGCGATACAAGGGTGCGCAAGATACCGGGCCGGTCTGAACGGTGGTCAAGCACGTAAACCGAAAGCGAAGTTTCTTGCAGGTGTGGTAAAGCTACCCGTCGCTGGGGAAGATAATCAGGTTGGGATAAAAGGTGTTGGGGCCATAGCGAGTGACATAATGAAAATGGAAGAGCAACAATTCCCTAGCATAAACGATGTGACTCCAGAGTGAAAGGGGGCCAGTAAGTAAGACTATGAAGCGCCGAAGTCCGTGTGCTGCGGTAGGCGCCAGTCATGGAAACAATAATATAGAGCACTGCGCGAACAACATGGGAGAGGTGACGTGCACCGTAGGAAAAGGGGGCCACCAGACAGGAGACGCGTAACTGCAGGCAGCAGGACCTGTCTATGGAAGGTGTCCCAAATATCATGCACAAAACTTTAAAATTTCTAAATACAGTGTTGATGGACAGAACAAAGGAGATGTTGTTTGCCGTTCATTAGAGGTACTCAGATTGTTTGTTGGATTCAGCCTAAGTATATAATCAGTCCTAAATAGTTATTGAATTTTCAAATATATTTAGACGCAAAAGCGTCAATGAGAAAATCGTAGAACAGCATAAAAAGCTCCCGACCCAGCTTTCTGTTGCTTAATACGTGTGACGTAAAAGTACTTTTCCGAGCGTGAAAGGATGCACCCAAACGTGTACCGAAAGGTATCCAGACTACGCTGGGCACATGTCACATTCCTTGACCCGTGGCAGGTTATGTTGCTGTTCATGATAATAATTATGGTATGTCGGCTTCCCTTTCAAAACAGGATACGGACAAATATTCACCTAGTTTGTTTCAGTTACCCACGTCCACCTACATACATCATGCAACTGCTATATGTCTGGGCACCTTAGGGAATATAAGGCAAGCGCAATGCAACTTTTGTACGTGTCGACGCTATTTAGTGCACATGTCACGTCGCGTCTGAAATGGCCTGGTAAAATGCTAAGTATGATGATCATGATTTAGTGGCATTCCCTTGGAAACGATATGGTGACAGTCATCTACCCTGTTTGAATTAATCTGGTGTGCTGCTAATAAACGTACAATAGATTTTATTACAAATGCAGCAATGCCGTCTAGGCCAGGACAGCATGTATTGCGAATTGAGTCTATGATAGCGCAAATTTTATCTTCAGATGCGAGGGGTAAAGAGCATTCCTCTTGGATATATCTGTAATCTAATGCTTTGTACATGAGACGTCCCGGATAAAATTGCAGTAATTTCAGTCCAGTAATCTTCAAATGAGGCAATAAAAATTATCCTAATATCTACTATCCTATTTCCCTGCTACCTTTGTTTTCTTAAGTTGCACAGTGAGGGATCTTCACGAGGCTAAACAAATTTCTGCATTTTAAGAATATAATTTGCAAGGAGCAATATAGATTCAGCTTCGAAAATCACCGCAGGCAGAGCTGCTTGAAATTCAAAACAGTCTTGGTGTTGGGCTGCTGAGCACGAGGTCGCGGGATCGAATCCCGGCCACGGCGGCCGCATTTCGATGGGGGCGAAATGCAAAAACACCCGTGTACTTAGATTTAACTGCACGTTAAAGAACCCCAGGCGGTCGTAATTTCCGGAGTCTTCCACTACGGCGTGCCTCATATCAGAAAGTGGTTTTGGCACGTAAAACCCCATAATTATTTTTCCAACACAGTCGGATCCATGATATTGAACATAAGCTTTTCACTGTTGGAGTATTCCTTGACTTCTCCAACTGCTACAAATTAATTAAACACGACGGTTTTTTTCATGCAGTATGCATATATCGCATTCGTGTAACTCAGTACACGCGACTAAACGATGGTGTATACGACTCTCAAATTATGAGCTTCGGCGTTCCTCAATGACCTATACTAGGGCCCTTCTTTTTACACTATATATCAGCGATATAGTGACCCTTTCACCTTATTACAACATTATACGAAGTAGAGGCGAAAGTTTTTTTTTCGATTTTGTTCTTCGCGAACTCGAGCTTCCTTCCAACTCCTGGCAATATCAACTGATGATGTGGCTTGCGGTGAACGAGTTGAAATTGACTGTTAGGAAAACAAAATTTATGATTTTTCGTCATAAAAGTAAGCCTACAGATTATCCCATCCCACTCCAGTTCAACAATACCCTGATGGAATCGGTAAACTTCTGTAAATTCCTAGGCGACCTAAGTTTGGTTGACCATGTAAATCACGTCAGTTTACATGTAGCTCGATCTATTGGCGTACACCATCGCATCAGGTAACTTTGGCCCATGCATATTAAGAAGCAGTTGCAGGTCGGAGTAATCCATTCAGAACTGGTATACGGCAATTTAATCTGGGGCACATACAACAAAACTGATTCAGCCGGATTATTTTCATTACAAAAGAAAAGAAACGCTTTGCGCGCTTGTTCTCCAAATCCTTCCATGGATGACCGCTTAATCAGGCATATCAGGTTCTTTCATTCCCACAGTGCCACAGCTAATGCGTTGCTGCTCATACTTAAAATAAAATTGGGCAGGACGTCCCATTGTTTCTAAACGCATACCTGAACCTAAATATAAGCTACGGCCTACGAGTTACCTGTCTCGTTTCTACTCGCACCGGGTCTAGCTACGATGCCTAAAATATAGACAACTAAATTGCTGCAGTATGCAATGCGTATTCTTCAATAATTGCTGAGACTGTGGTATGTAAAACTATTTTTCAGTTTAAAAGAAAATGTAGATGCTGTTTTCGCCTAATAATACCCCTTACAAAAATTTTATAGGAAGTCTATAGACAGTCTATTGACATTTCTTTAGACTAGTCTATAGACAGTCTATAGACCTATGGCCTTACACTTTTATGGACTAGTCTATAAAAAGTCTGAGTCTATAGACTTCTATATATTGTCTATAAATTAATGAAAATTCATGTTTGTAGACAATTGTCTGCAGTATGTCTATAGACAAGGCTCATAGTTCTACTTTTGTAGACTGAAGTCTATAACCTGTCTATAGACAAATGGTCTATAGACAAATGTCTATAGACCATCTATGGACTATTGCTATAGACCAGTCTATAGACCGTATATAGACTTATGGCCATACGCTTTTTATAGGCTAGTCTATAAAGAAGTGTATGGCCAGATATCCATGAAAATTCACGTTTGTAGACAAATTCCTGCAGAATGTTTATAGACAAATGTGTATAGTGTTACACAGTTCTATTTTTGCAGACTGAAGTCTATAGAATGTCTATAGACAAATGTTTATAGACTATCTGTAGGCATTTCTCTATAGGAATTTTAAACACTTCAGTCAACAAAAGTAGAACTTGCAATACAGTTCTACTTTTGTTGACTGAAGTCTATGGAATATCTATAGATAGTCTATAGACATTCTATAGGCTTCTGTCTACAAAAACAAAACTTTTTAATCCTATACACTTTTTTCTGTGACATTCTGCAGACATTACTCAACAAACATGAATTTTCATTAATCTATAGGCAGTCTATCGACACAGACGTGTTATAGACAAGTCTACAAATAGTGTATAAGGCCATAAGTCCATAGCTATCTGCTATCTACAAGTTAGCTTACATTTTTGTTTAGATGTGGTAGCAAACAATTTTGAATGTATTTATGTATGTGCACCTGTTGCTTTTGATCTGCACTTATACGCTAACGTTAGTAGATCAATAATGCTCCTGAACCAGCTATACTTTCATATATTTGCTTAAACAGAAAGAATTGAGTGCTGAATCATGCAGTGCAAAAAATAAAACAAATGCACCGGCAATGAATTAACTGTTTTTATTTCACGATATATTAGATGATTTTTTTACAGTACATGTATTTTGCTATTATAGAAAGCAACTAAATGCTTACAGTGCTTCCCCTTGGCAAGCCTGGTTGCCAGGCTGGCCTTGACCTTTGTGTCAGACCCAAAGATGATTGCATGCTGCAAATAAGTAGATGCAGCATAATGAGACAAAAATAACAAGTGTGTATTCTTTGTATGTTCATTAAGCAGCTTAATATTGCTCAACCATATAAGTCAATACTTCATGCGGCCTAACTATGACTAATGGCTTCTTGTCAATACAAACGCGTACCATTATACAAAGTTTTATTTTATGGTATGGTGAACAATTAAACAGTCACAACTGCTGCTCGTGCCAGCAACAGTATGTTCCCTTTTATGACAAGTTCATATATGATGCATTAATGTACTTACCCAAAATTATCTCTATATTTATTGATGAAGCGTTACCCAGTTGGACTGTCTGCACATTATTTTGGCTGGTAGTTAAATATGCCCGTGCAGAGGGATATGTTTAGAAGACGTGACTGGAGTATTCATAGTATCATGCGAAATATTGTTTTATTTTGCCTAATACACATCTCATGCTATTAAATGAATGGGTCAATGACCATAACTTCAACAGAAGGCAGATAGATCGATTGTATTGATATGGTCACTTGGTTTCTTAGAGGTAATGAGGCCTCTTGGGCATGCTAACAGGTTACCAAGTTAGGTATACCACATGCCCACCCGAAATACCACGCGAGCACTTTGTGTCATGGTACGGCCGACATGCACCTCCTAGCAAATAAAATTGATACTATATTTTGAATGAATGCTTTCAGAGTAAATTATTTGGGGTGCTTTCAAAGATTAAACTTTTTTCTAGGGTTTCGAGATTCAGGACTTTAAGTTAATGCAAAAAAAGATGAATTCAGTAAGAAATACCATGACAGTATGGTCGACTTTCATTTTTTTAATGAATGGGCAAATTTCCCTGAACTTTTTATGAGCCGAAACGTTTTAAAAATATATTTACGAGAGAGTTTCTCTGGAAACTTTGTATGACACATAACAAGACAGCATACCTATGTGGTCATTTTAAAATTTCCCGATCTTTTTCCAAGACTTCCCTGGCTGTTTTCATTAAAATTTTCTGGCAGTCTATGACGCCCGCAGCTTAAGTGCAATAAAAATATTGTGGTTTAATGTTTGCTAAGTACTGCCAGTCCATATTATTTAGGTAAAACGAATACCACGTCAGTCACTTGATATGAAGTATTAGATCCAACCTACTTGAATCCCTTGCTCAATAAAGCTGACAAGGGCTTGGGCACGGTCGTAATTGATGGCCACACGAGTACAGCACGGAAGACAAGGACACAGAGACACACACATAAAGCAAATGCAACAACATCAGGGAAAAGTATTCAGTGAGTTATTTTTACGGTTCAATAGTATTTTTCTATTTATTTGCTCTCGTCACTTTAGCCTCTAGTTAATTTTATTTATCTCTGACTAAAGACTACATAGCAACATGAATCAGTGCCATTATGACGTTTCGTTATATTACAGTATGATAAGCAGTTGGACAACCGTAATGGTCGCCGGTGCCAGCAACGGTACGTTTCGTTTCAAGACAGGTTTATGTGACACACAATGTAGTTATAAAAATAAAAGAAATGCGAGAATCCCAGACCATTCCTATAAGAATAATTGTTGAAACAAAGATACCCGGTTGGACTGTGCACATTTTTCAGGTGTTAATGCAATATGCCCGTGCCGAAAGAACATGCTCAGCATAGTGACTGCAGTTGTGAACAATCACGTTAAGAATTGCAATTTATTTCCGCTTAGAACAGTCTGCAATGTCTCGTTTCTCATATTTCGAGATGAATATATTTGCCGCACTTTCCGTAGAATGCACATGAATGGGGACGTATTGATAAGGTTACTTACCACCTGAAACATGTTACGGTCCCTTAGGTGTGTTGATAAGGGTAGAACAAGTGCAATGACCACAAAATTATTCGAATAATCTGTGTGTTATCTACTAAGAAAACACCACCAAATGGCTAATCTGGCAATTTTTTTTCTTTTGTGCAGTGCATATGTTATACAGTCTGTCCAAGACGATGGCACTAAATGCAACAGTAATGAAAACTGGAACACTTATTACGCACGGCAAGGGCTTCATATCATGCACGACGTGCACAATGCAAATCTGCGCCAGCAGCTGCCTAGTGATTAACAGCGCGTAAAGTGCATAACGCCGAAGCATCGAAAGGCGTTGAACGCTTTTCATATAGCCCGAAATATAACATCTGCTGCTAAACTGTTTATAAAAGAGACAAAAAGAACCTTTTTATTACCCTCCAACTCAATGCCTTCAGTTATAAACGTTGTAAAGATGCTCCCCGGAGCGACTACTTTAGTGTTCTCTAATTTTTTCGGCTAAGCTGCAAAGCTGCGAGAGACTGGGCTTATCGCAGGTTTCATGTTCCAAAAGCGTTTGTGGTTACATATATTTCGATAAGGTGAATCTAGATATTTCTGCTAGATATTTCTTCAAGTCTCGTGTTTTGCTTGCGGTAACTAGCCAAAATTATTTAGATTGGTTGCCAGGAAGCTTAAAAATACTGCTACCTTTAAACTATACCAAAACGACAGCGCACACACTGCTGATGCATGCCCCGCAAACACGGCCTTTCATCCGAGTACGCTAGCAGTTATTCAACTATACGTCCGTTTGAAAATTCATGCTAACACAATTTCGAGATATATACGTAAAGCCTGTCACGAGAATTTCACTACACATGCGACGCAGCATTCATCGCGGCCGGATCGAGCACCACGAAATGAGATCTACCACACTGGCTGCTCAACACACACAATCCGCTTAGTGGCAGCTCAGTATCAAGTTAAACCATGGTGTACTTCCTTTTTGACGCTCATCAACTATGACGATAAAATCAACGAGCGTGAGCTATCGCTTGTCGTAAAACATTCCGTATAGTAGAAGTGAGAACAAGGGTGCGTTATCAAATCATGAAAATGAGAAACCGATACTATGCCCGAGTCGCCTGCGCTACATGCAGCCGGTTCGCGCTACGAAATGCGCTCGCCTGATCATGATCTGTTGACGCAAAACATCTTTGCTAAAGCTTACCGTTCAGTGTAGTTGACTTGTGATGCCACAAAGAAGACACGCATACACAGACACCAACGTTCAGGCAGACACTGCGCACCGCTACAAGCGTTTACGTGCCTAGCGCACTCGTTGCGCTGGCGCAGGAGCTCCGGGAGCGAGGGCGCGCGCTTTCCGAGAACTCTGTGCGCTCTTTTTTTTTTTGTCTCTTCCTCTCTGTCTTTCTCTGCGCGCCATGCGCGCAGGAACGGGTTGCTTTTCTTTTTCATTTTTCATACTTTTTTCATGAACGAAGGAAATGCGCTGGTAGGTTGTATTACAAACACCGTGGGCTATCGTATGAGAATGGAACGCCCACATGGATGAAGGCGCTGTTTGTAAAATCCGTTACAGGGCCCTTCAGGCGCTTGCATTATCGCCAGCGATGATGAGTAATACAGCGGATTTGTAGCATATCTTCCATCGTACCGCCAAATGTGATGCCCGCACGTACGTTAGTGCTAATTTTCCGCTCCGATGATAGGTCAAAGCAATCAGTGCGGCAACGAGGTACTCATATGGGTGGCCGCGTAGGCCTACCGCCTACGAAATACTGGGTGGGCTTAGAGAATTCGGCACATATTTTAAGTGAATCAGAAACTTTGATGAGTGTATAGTGCAGGATATAAGTCAACAAAAAACCGCGCGATGTTAGTGATGCAGCCGAGATATGAAGACAATGTGAAAAGTATCTGAGAATCAGACGATACCCAACGTGCACACCACATGCGCAACATCGGTTCATCGCAAATTTACACAGTCCGCGTTGTCAGCTACAAACATTACGAGTCTCTGTGCTGTTTGCTTGATGCCTGTTTGGAATCCACTTGTAGCTAAAGTTGGCGTTCATGCCATCAATTAGTACTATTGTATCGACGTTTCTCTTTCCTTATTCTACTGCCGCAAAACTCATGCTATAGCTGTGAAGACTGTCTTGGGATTGCCGAGAGCGACTACGCAGATCATATCATGTGGTGAAGGAATGCGGAGGTATACACTATGTGTATACTAAAGCCTACAAATAGGCTCTACAGCAATCGCAGCAGTATACAACATTAGTGGCTTATATCATACGCAGCTCCGTATTATCCACCCGTACCTGCGCTTGGTTAGAGCATACACGGGTTGGGCCCAGATTAACGATTTTTGTCTATTGTCAATCTATAGACGGGATGTAAATCTGAAGCAATAAGAATTTTACAGTATCGGCTGTTTTCTGCTTCACCTGACGCCTTACCACAATCGGTATACGGGCTGTTCGCACAAGTTAACATGACCTTTGGTGACGTCCCACCCTATAGCCTTCCTCGGTCGTGATATAGGAAACCGTGGAGAATAAGTTAAATTGCAAAGGAGTATGCGGGTTGTTTCACTTAATTTAGGCAAGACTTTAACATACGCAAATGCTACGTAGCTGGAAAGAACCAAGCTAATGTTGTTTACCATCGCTTGGAGATAGTCAGATTATTTTTTTGCATTCCCCTAATTAGATAATTAGTGTTAATTGATTTCTCAATTATGTTAATTAGGTAAATATTCTCAATGATAAAATTGTAGAGCAAGATTAGAAACTCCCTATACAGCTTTCCGTTGCTCAATACGAGCTCCATAGAAGTGTTTCTACGAGCGTGAAGAAGGCCGCGATTACACGCAATGTGACTCGAGCCGCCGGTCACGCAGCAATATATATATATATGTATATATATATATATATATATATATATATATATGCAGGTGCGTGTTTCTGAAGAACTAGGTTGAGTGGGAATAGACAAGAAATAAACAATCTTATCGACTCTTGTCTATAGATGATGTAAAGACGAAGAATGAACAACAATAAATAGTCTGTATCGACTTTTTTCTATGGACCGTCTATAGACTGCGAATAGACAAAAAGAAATAGAAATCTTATCGACTATTGTCTATGGAAAGTCGATAGACAAATAACAGAGAAAAATAAATAGAGGCTGTATCGACTTTCGTCTATAGGTAGTCTATAGAGCGGAAGTAGAAAAAAAAAGAAACACCTTATCAACTTTTTTCTATAGACCGTCTATAGACTGCGAATAGACGAAAATAAATAGAAATCTTATCGACTTTCGTGTATAGAAAGTCTATAGTCAAAAAGAGAGAAAATAAATAGAAGCTGTACAGACTTTCGTCTATAGGTAGTCTAGAGAAGGGAAGCAAACAAAAAAGAAACACACACCATTTCGATTTTTTTCTAAAGGCCATTTGTAGACTGCGAATAGACAAAATGCAATAGAAACTTTATCGAATTTCGTCTGTAGACACTCTATAGACATTGTATCAACAAAAGGCAAAATCTATAGAAAGGCAAGTTCGTCTATAACATGTCTATAGACTCTCTATAGACAGTCTAAAGTCAGTTTTGTAAGGGGTTGCCCCAAATACTTGCGATATGTATCGATTCTAGTGAAAGCCTTAGGTTTTATAATCTTTTATATCTTACATCTTATCACATTTTCTTTCTATTATAAAGCATATCACATGAATAATTTACAACCATGGGAAAAGTACACAACTTCTGTTTTGTTTAATGAACATGTTCAAGCTTCTGCCATTGATGTGTGACCCGCGGTGAAGCCTTGTGAGGAATTAGGTTGTTAGCTTCTTCCTTTTGCCTTATTCCGTAGGCATGTTCTGTGTAGACATTTTCACTTCCGAATAAGCTTATTTAATTTTTTTATGATAATTTCTTTTTATTTCTTTTCAAATACGGCGGTGCCATAGTGAATTAACCAGTTTGGTTTGCAATGTGGTACAATACGATGGTAATGATGGGGTCAATGATGATGATTTATAGGCACCCACTTGAAATGCGGTGGGGAAATAGTAACCAAGCCGGCTTGATTTTACTAGGTACACAATATAGACTGCTACGTCCCGAATGAAACACGGTTAAATAAAAGGAATAAAGGCTAGTTGTGACGGTTGCAAAACGTCCTTCTTCTCTTGCTCGGATTGTCCGCCCACACTTCTTGTTCCACTAATGTGCTACATTTACCGGAATATTATTTCTTCTAACATTCTTATATGTCCACTTCCTAAATCTTCGTTTTCTTCCTCAAACCTTTCACTGCCTTGTGCTGCAATGCGTGCACCTGCTACAAGGCGTCCTAGCTGGTGTAATAATATGCAATCCCAATGCAAAATGCTCACGTATCGGCGCTACGCGTCCCACATATCAAATCGCATGTCTCCTCGAGTGCTAGGACGCGTTAATGGAACGTTCTCGTGCTTCATGATAGCAAAAGATAGCGAGATTCAGTTGTAGAGTAGCTGGCTCCCACGCAGCAGGGTTTCATCCCTGATGGAACTGGGTATTTCTTTTCTCTTTTCCGGCCACGGCGGCCGCATTTCGATGGGGGCGAAATGCGAAAACACTCGTGTGCTTAGATTTAGGTGCACGTTAAAGAACCCCAGGTGGTCAAAATTTCCGGAGTCCTCCACTACGGCGTGCCTCATAATCAGAAAGTGGTTTTGGCACGTAAAACTCCAAATATTATTATTATTATTTTCTCTTTTCCGGCGCTAGCTGCTACACACACTGGACACCGTTGGCGGAGGTGGCGGCGGGCACCATCGCCAACTAAAATGATTCTAAGAATGAACCCATGACATCTTACGGAAAAGTAAAGACAAACACGGCAAATATGAACTCCAAACAAATAAATGAGAACGGCCGGCATTGGACGAGGAAAAGGAGGCGGGAATCACAAACGCGCTCGCGGTTCAGCTCGAACCAATTATGAATTAAAGAGTAACAAAATGCTTATTACTCGCACTAAGGTGCACCTAAAATATTTTGAAATTTTAATAGGACGCCGGCCCCTTATCTCTCGCACTAAGGTTCTCGGGCGTCGACGCACGATAGTCTTCACATTGAAGACCTGCGTCCTTTGAGATCTGGGCACAGTATGAATTCACAATTATCCATGAGTCGAATACCTGCGCTGTATACGTATTGCTCCCGAGACCGATGAAAGTTCATACGCTATTAAGCTTCATGATTAATGCGTATTCCCGCTTGCTATTCTTTTCTAAAACATTCATAATGCAGAGCGTCGTCGGAGCTAATAATGCTGTCTGTATTTGAGAGCAGTTATAATTCCAGCTACGTCATCCTGGTAATTCATGCATATAAACTACGCGTTTTTGCTTCGAGTTTCTGAAAAAAAATAAAACTACAATATTCAAAATAAAATAGTAACTTTGATTTCATCACGCACCACAAGGCTAGCGGAAATTAAGCTCGCGCAGTAATCACAAGCCTGGAGATGATTTAAAAATTATCTTGTAACCATCAACTCTATTTGGACGTCGAGTAAATCATACAATTGAAGATTTGAATTCCGTCGTTACAAAACAATAACAATTTATTAGACGCTACACGACTACAGTCGAATCTTCTGGAAAAATAAACCGATTATGAGAAGTCAAATTCATTAGTGCATACTTTCGTAGTATTTGCCACAGTATAATTGCACAGTGGGGAAAAAGCGTAATTCGATAATATGGTGCACTCTGCTATTGGTTTTAATTTGTAAATGAGCTTCCTGTGAAAATATGAGAGTGGCTTGTTGGCCTATTTGGTATATGGTTATGCTAGGAGACTGCCAGCAAACCTGAGAGTAGGAAAAAATCAGGAGGCAGAAATACACAAAGAGACAGGAAGGTGGCTGGACTAACAACTGAGCTTCATTTATGAAAACGACGAGGTGCATGCGCATGTTCAGTACGGACTTGGGGGACGTCGTTTTCAAATATGAAGTTCAGTTGTTAGTGCAGCCACCTTCCTGTCTCTTTGTGTATTTCTGCCTTCTGAGTTTTTTCTACTCTCATGTAAAAAATTTGTAACGTTAGGGATTCAATTCGAAATGTTAAATACAACATGCCCTGCTAAGCCAATGATAAAGGTTAGTCCAATGTTGTTAGTTAAAAATTGTAGGAATAAATATGGCACCAATTCCTACATATGCAGCTTCAAGGATACTGAAATAGCGAAGAATTAATATTATGACGTATTCCTTCTGTTTGTTGCTCTGAGACGAACGACGTAGAAATGTGCTTTATACGGTATAATCCGAAGGAAAACGCAATTAGACGTTTCGTTTTTTAGGAACCATAAAGAGCTCGTACGAATAAAACAAATAACCAAGCGTTTTATGCCTTTGAAGTAGGAGCACCTAGAAAAACCTTCATATCCTTAATGTATACTGATGCTCTAGAAACTTGCAATGTGTACTGATTGCTGTGCTAGCCTTATGTTTTATTATCTTTTCAATTGCGCATTGTAGCATTACTGATTTTTTCTTTCTTTTATAAAGCCATGTGTCTTGAATTATTTGCAACGATGGCAACGCAGAATCATATGTTACAAATGCAACAGAAAATAGCGTTTCAAGACCAAAACATCCGGGGTTACGTGAAAAAAAAACAAAATACACAAAGAACCACTAATGACGCCAGAGACAGGCTCTTTTTTAACGAGAGAAAATTCGGACCAGAAAGCCAAAGTAACAACAACAACAATACATCATGGCAGGACAAAACAAACTATAAATATGGCAATGGAACTGTGGGGTATGCCGGCGAAAGCAGGGATTCCTACAGCAGTACATAAACACAATAGACAAACCACCAGACATTATTATGTTACAAGAAACTAATATAACACCCACCCTAAAAGGATACACGTGCCAGGAGAGCGGACGCACATTAATCCTCATTAGCAACAAGACAGTCACCATAGCACACAAAGGAATTGAGGACACAAAAATCGAGCACAGGATAACAGAGATAATACCCAAAAAGAAGCAAAAAGCTATAAGCACATTTATAGTCAATCTATAGAGTCCGCCCAGGCAGAAAGACGGCGACTTCGACAAAATCTTTGCATAAGCAAACAAGCTAGCCAAAGCAAACACTCTAAAAATTGGGGGAATTCCATTGCTAAAAGCCCGAGCTGGGGATACCAGAAAATCGAAAAGAAGGGGTATCAAATATGCATTGCGGCGGAAAACATAGGCTGCGACCTCTTAACGGATGAAAATCAGCCAACGCGCCAGGGTAATAGCGTTAGCCCAGACACCTGTCCAGATCTGACATTTGTTAAAGGAGCAAAGCAGGTCGAGTGGAAGAACCTGCTATAGAACCTAGGCAGCGATCATTATATACTGAAAACCACAATCGAAGCTGAAAACGTAAAAAGCAATGTCGGCACAGCCCGTATTACAGATTGGGACGCCTTCCGTAAGCACAGCGAACAACTAAACAGGGAAATCACCTCAATAGAGGAATGAAGCCAACCACTACAACAGATACAAGACCTCTACACAAAGGAAATAGAAAGAACAGAAGAAGCGCTTGCAACAGTCACGATGTACGGTCGACGAGCCGTTAACTATCCTTAGCATATTCGAACAGAATTGTGCTGGTCTGATAAATTGTTAAACAGAAAGACATTTCTGGCTCTGCGGGACGTGTCGCTCATAGATTTAGCGGCGGAATAAAGTTGTCAATTCAAGAATAACAGAATACCTATTATACACGCTAATATATTGGTGGAATATTTTGCAGGTGTAATTGGACGTCGTCCGCTTAGCCCTCGCACTAATGTTCACTGTCATCGACGCCTAATAGTTTCGCACTGATGACCTGCGTCGTTTGACATCTGGGCACGATATGAATTCACAGTTATCCAAGACTCGAATATCTGCGCTGTATACGTATTGCCCCCAAGGTCGATGAAAGTTCATACGCTATTAAGTTTCATGAGTAATGCGTCTTCGCACTTGCTATTCTTTTCTAAAACATTCATTATGCCGAGTGTCATCGGAGCTAATAATGCTGTCTGTATTTGAGAGCAGTTATAATTCCAGCTACGTAATCCTGGTAATTCATGCATGTAAACTACGCGTTTTTGCTATGAGTGTCTGATAAAAATAAAGCAACATTATTCAAAATAAAATAGTAACTTTGATTTGATCACGCACCAAAGGCTAGAGGAAGTTTACCTCGCGTAGTAATCACAAGCATAGAGAAGATTTAAAGATTATCTTGTAATTATCATTTCTATTTGGACGTCGAATACATTATACCATTGAAGATTTGAATTCCGTCTTTACAAGAACAATACCAATTTATTAGACACTACACGACTATAGTCGAATCTTCTCGAAAAATAAACCGATTATGAGAAGTCAAATTCATTAGTGCATGGTTTCGTAGTATTCGCCACAGTATAATTCCACATTGGGGAAAAGCATAATTTGATAAAATGGTGCATTTTTATTGATTTTAAATTATCAATGACATTCTTGTAAAAAAATTTGCAATGTCAGGAATTGAAGTCGAAATTTTAAACACAGCATGCCCTGCTAAGTCGAGGATAAAGCTTAGTCCAATGTTGTTAGTGTTACGTTTCGCCTACGACGCGCGGTATAGCCCGCGCGGATGCAGCGGACGCCGGGGCTTCGTTCAAAGCGGCGGACATTTTGGCCCGTTCGGCGCCGCCGCTACGCCTCCCCGCCAAGCGCGTCCAGGCATGTTCCAATGCCACGTGTCTTCGTGTGCGCGCGTGTGTGTGTGTGCATGTTGGTGCCCACGCTTGTCAAAGCGCGGCAGTCGGGGAGAGGAGCTCCCCCAACTGTGAAGCGAGGAGGTCTGAGCGGCGCCGGCCCGGCGGATGCGTCACCTACTCGTCTCAACGTGCCCCAGCGGCGCATCACGTGCGCCTCTGACGAGGCGTTCCTTCTTCCCCTCGACTCCGAGAGTATAAGAGCAGCTGCCCCCGGACGCCGAGAGAGGCTCCGATTTCTTCTGTTGAGTAACTTGCTCTCCCGTCTCTCCACTTCGGTCGACCTGACCGGCCGCTCTTTTGCGATGCTAGAATAAACAAGTTGTTCTGTTACCAGTCGACTCATGCTTTGCCGGGACCTTCGGATGCTTCCAGTTGTGCCCCAGGCCGCCAGGCCAACGCTACCCTTGGGGCTTGCGACCCAGGTGCAACAACGGGTGTCAGCGCCGAGATTCCAACAACTGTCTGCCAGCGGTGCGATCGCGACAACGGAGGCCAGCAGCGAAGATATGCAGTTGACTGTATGCTGAGCAGCACAACGACCATCCCGGAGCAGTGCAACGAGCCCTGTGTGATGACTGGTTGCCTGCAGCGGAACGACTGCGCTGAATTCTTGGCTGCGAGGTTTGGTGAGTGCGGGACTTTCTTCTTCTGTGTTTTGCCAGGCTTTTGTTAGTGTCAGAAAGAGAGCTGGTAATTGTGGTTGTCGTTGCTGCCGGGTTAGTTTGCGGCAAGACAATAGTAGGCAGTGGAGAAAGCAGCATTCAGAGCAGCCATGGATTTGAAGTCGTTGCGCAAACCGATATTGCTGGAGCTTGCAGGAGAGTTGGGTCTGGATGTCTCAGACAAGCTCAGAAAACCAGAACTGCTAAGGGCTGTTCTTGAGTTAGAAGCTGAGGATGACGAGCTGTCAGAATGCCTTGAGACCATTGAGGAGAGGGCAAAAAGACATGAGCGCGAACTTAAAGAGCAAAAAGAGAGACATGAGCGCGAACTTAGAGAGCAAAAAGAGAAACAGGAGCGCGAACTTAAAGAGCAGAAAGAAAAAGAAGAGCGCGAACACGCTTTGGAAATGAAGCGTCTCGTGGTAGAGATGGAACGCGCTCGTAATGGAAGTCAGGCACATGGTGCAGGAGAACGAGTATTGTTCAAAATGACTGACCTGATGCGGCCATTTAAGCTTGGAAAGGACATTGGTTTGTTCCTAGTTAACTTTGAGCGAACGTGCGAGAAGCAGGGGTTCCCTCGGGAAACGTGGCCACAGCGCTTGCTCACTTTGTTACCCGGCGAGGCGGCCGACGTAGTCGCTCGCTTGAAGAGAGAGGAGGCAGAGGATTTCGACCAAGTGAAATCGAGTCTGCTAAAAAAGTACAGGCTGTCAGCGGAGGCGTTCCGTCGGAAGTTTCGGGAAAATGAGAAAGGCAGAAGTGAGTCATATGCAGAGTTTGCCTACAGCCTAATGTCAAACATGCAGGAGTGGCTCAAAGAAGAGAAAGCGTTTGGTGACAACGAGAAAGTTCTGCAGTGTTTCGGGCTGGAACAGTTTTATAGTCGGTTACCTGAGAACGTGCGCTACTGGGTCTTGGATAGGCCAGACGTTAGTACGGTGGCTAGAGCCGCTGAGCTAGCCGAGGAGTTTGTGACGCGTCGGGCTCGCGGAGCTAAGGACAGTCAAAAGGGTGAATTTGGCTCCAAGTTTGAGAGGCCGAAGTTCACACCCATGAGAGCAAGGGGCGACACACGTAGTGCGGATGTGAGTCCGACCGAACGTAAGGAGACGGCGGCAACCGAAGCCGAACGCAGAAAGCGGTTCGAGACGAGGCAAGCGCGCGTTTGTTATACGTGCCAGAAGCCGGGTCACTTTTCGGCGCAGTGTCCGGAAACGAAAACAAAAGTCGTGTTTTTGTCATTATGCAGCACTGACGACAACATGAAGCTTCTCGAGCCTTACATGCGAGACCTCCTCGTGAACGGGGAAGATGCCGAGTGCTTCGCGATTCCGCAGCTACAATGGATGTAGTTCACCCCTCTTACGTAGAACCCGATATGTTCACGGGCGAGTGCGCATGGATCAAGCAAGCCGTGGAAGCTCATAGCGTGTGTCTGCCCGTAGCAAAAGTGCTTATTGAAGGACCTTTCGGAGCGCTTGAGACGGAGGCCGCAGTGTCATCTATGCTGCCCCCCCAGTACCCGTACCTATTTTCGAACAGGTCCGATCACCTCCTGCGCGAGAAGGGGTTTTGTTTGGTGAGGCAAGCGTTTAGGCCTTAACCAGATCGAAGGTTCGGGAGCTCGCTGCAAAGGCGGTAGTTGCGGGGCCGACGTTGTCGAACAATGAGAAAGGGTCAGAGGCGCAGCAAGCTGATATTCACAGCACGCCCGAACTGAATAAAATTGAGCCTGTAGCGTTGAAGGCACCAGATACTGGAGAGGAAATGCCCGACACGGGAAAGTTAGAAGAGCTATCTGCAGATTTGCTCATCGCGCCTACGTCAGACGGACTTAATAGGTTGCTAAAAGTCAGCCGGTCGGCTTTGATAGCCGAGCAAAAAAAGGATGGCAGCCTAGAAAACATACGCTGCATTGTCAAGGAAGGTATCGCCAAGAAAAATGCTCGCTTTGTGGAAATAGGTGGGGTCCTGTACCGGAAGTATCTAGACCGCAGGGGAGTGGAGTTCGATCAGCTGATCGCGCCTCAGTGCTACCGTCAGGATCTGTTGCGCTTGTCGCATGGGGGTTCGTGGTCCGGACACCTAGGAGTTAAGAAAACTAAGGACCGTCTCTTGCAAGAGTACTATTGGCCAGGGTGTTTTCTGGACGCAGACCACTTTGTTAGGACATGTGACACCTGTCAGCGGGTGGGCAAACCAGGGGACAAATCGAGGGCGCCGTTCAAGTTGGTACCTATCATTACGGAGCCTTTTAGACGGCTCGTTATTGATACAGTGGGACCTCTGCCGGTAACAACCACGGGGTACAGACACATTTTGACTGTGATCTGCCCAGCGACAAAGTTCCTTGAAGCAGTGCCGCTTAAAGAACTCAGCTCAGTTGAGATAGTCAATGCACTACTGTCCATATTTGCGCGAGTTGGTTTTCCTGCGGAAATCCAGTCAGATCAGGGCGCGGTGTTTACGAGCGCTTTGACGACAGCCTTTCTCGAATGGTGCGGGGTAAAGCTGTTACACAGCTCAGTGTACCACCCACAGTCGGATTTCGTTGAGAAGCTCCACTCCGTCATGAAGCGCGTGTTGAGAGCATTGTGGTTTGAACAACAAACTGACTGGGAGCTGTGTCTGCCTGGAGTGATGTTTGCATTAAAGACCGCGCCGCATGCGGCTACGGGGTTTTCGCCGGCTGAGCTAGTGTACGGTCGCTCGCTGCGATCTCCGCTTCGCATGCTTCGAGACGGATCACTGCCCTCTCCAATGGCTGCAGACCATCTCTTCCATAAATGGCCGCCTCCTGCGCTGGAGCCTCGCTTTGCAACAATATTCCTTTGAGGTGCGTTACAAAAAGGGGAGTCTCAACGGTAACGCCGATGGCTTAAGTCGAAGCCCCTAACGTAGGAATCAGCCTCAAAGTTGTTTGTTACGGATGTTTTTCTTCCTGAGGCAGGATTTTTAACATATTGCTTTTGTTTAGTGGTTCAAAGTGATGACGTGCTTTCTAGTGCAATTTTCCAATTTGTGGACGCGTTCTGAGTGCTGCTAGACTACTGTAAGGAACTAGGCAGTAGTATAAAAGGGGAAAGAGCCTGGCAGGACTTGGTGAGGGTTGTTTCGTGCTTGCTGACTGAGCGGTTGAGTTTCGGCGTAGTTCTAACGCTTGCCGGGAACGAGAACAAAAATGTCAACTCTCCCAAAGTCACTTTGCAGTGTCCTGTGTGAACCTGAACGAGAGAACGACGCCTTCTCTGTGCGCTGCGCTCAACAAACGCCGAAAGACGCCCGACTTCGGTTATCAGCATCATCGAGCGACATCCCTCCGGACAGCGGATGCAGTCCCCTGACCATCGGGATCTCCTTCCCCCGGCGGGGCGGTCTGTTACGTTTCGCCTACGACGCGCGGTACAGCCGGCGCGGATGCAGCGGACGCCGGGGCTTCGCTCAAAGCGGCGGACATTTTGGCCCGTTCGGCGCCGCCGCCACGCCTCCCCACCAAGCGCGTCCAGGCATGTTCCAATGCCACGTGTCTTCGTCTGCGCGTGTGTGTGTGTGTGCATGTTGGTGCCCCCGCTTGTCAAAGCGCGGCAGCCGGGGAGAGGAGCTCCCCCAACTGTGAAGCGAGGAAGTCTGACCGGCGCCGGCCCATCGGATGCGCCACCTACTCTTCTCAACGTGCCCGAGCGGCGCATCACGTGCGCCTCTGACGAGGCGTTCCTTCTTCCCCTCGACTCCGAGAGTATAAGAGCAGCTGCCCCCGGACGCCGAGAGAGGCTCCGATTTCTTCTGTTGAGTAACTTGCTCTCCCGTCTCTCCACTTCGGTCGACCTGACCGGCCGCTCTTTTGCGATGCTAGAATAAACAAGTTGTTCTGTTACCAGTCGACTCATGCTTTGCCGGGACTTTCGGATGCTTCCAGTTGTGCCCCAGGCCGCCAGGCCAACGCTACCCTTGGGGCTTGCGACCCAGGTGCAACAACGGGTGTCAGCGCCGAGATTCCAACATTAGTTAATAATTGTCGGAAACATTATAGCACCGATTCCATATAGGCAGCTTCAATAGTACTCAAATAGCGAAGATTAGAGCTGATGACGTATTCTTTATTTTTATTGCTCTGAGACCAAAGTCGCAGAAATGTGCTCTATACGGTATAGCCCGAAAATAAAAAGGCAATTTATACGCTTCATTTTGGGGAACCATGAAGAGCTCGTACGAATAAATCTTAGAAAACAATGTCGAAACCGAATACTCTAGTGGTTGATGTCTTTGAAAATAGTGCCCCTATCCTTTCATATCCTTGAAAGGAAGCTTTAACTCGGAAGCGCTTATCTAAATACATGCAAAATGAGAATTCATTTTTCTCGGCAACCACGGAACAAAATTCGACTAGGTTTCTTGCATTCAAAAGAAAAACTTAATATCTAGTGACTGCTGGTTTAGACTTTTTGATTGAGATTGTCAAGTTTTCTTTAAAAATTGGCGAAAATGCAAAGTTTCTGCACGCGAAACTATGAAGCTTGCAACTTCGTAACTCAGCAAAGAAAACCGATATCACCATTCTGTGAATTGTGATATCGGGATGTGAATAGCATTTGAAAGTACATATAAAGTGGACAAAATGTCTATGGCTGGCATGAATGTAAAAAAATGTAATAACATGAAAATACAACTTTTGGAGAACAACGTTGCGAATTCAATTAAGACCTAAATTGGCATATTGAAATTGTGCGCTCTAAATGATCTAATAGAGGTCGTTTACAGAATCACGATATCTTCTCTTGATACGGAGTTAATAATTTGCAAATTTGGTGCATTACTTTTATGAACTTCCAAACTTTTGAAAATTCTTTCATCGAACATCACATTGTTGAGTAGAAATTCGGCCACCAACAGTCACTATAACTTGACTTTCTATTTTGAATACAAAAACTTTCGTTATATTCAGCCTAATGGTTACCTCAGACAAGCATTTTGGTCTTCTACATGTACTTCAAGTAGGCCGCATCGGAGTTGGGCCCGTGCTAAAGCTTCTTAATGAATAACTTTATAAGTAATTCATTAACACTATTACTGTTTTTGTAGGTGCAGCTTCTTTAAATACATAGAGCGATGGAGTATTTGTTTTCATGATTGCTTTTCTTAGCTTTCCATCGACGAGATCTTCATGATTGTTCCTAAGAGCAGAACCTTTGAGCGACATTTTTCCTTCGGACAATTCTGTATAAAGCACATTTCGTTGAACTTCGTCTCAGAGCAATAAATATGGAGAATACGTCATCAAATTCTCATCGAAATATTGTACGTCAAAATTTCTGCCAAATTCGCTTCTGCGATTTTTAACTGGTGAAATTCGAGTAACCTTTTTCATTGAATTAGAAGGGCTTGTTTCAATTTGAACTTTAAATTAAATCCGTAACGTTACGAAATTTTTTACCAGGATCTCATTCCTAATTTAAGATCTATACCAAAGTTCACCTTTTTACGTAATTATGCCTCTCCCCACTGCGTAATTATATTGTGGATAATACTACGAAAAGATGGACTAACAAAGCTCACTTCGCTTAACCGCAATATGATTCGAGAAGCGTTGACTATAGGGATGCAGTTTCAAACAAAATTTATCGTTCTGGTAATCACTAAATTCAATTCTTCAATTATACATTGCGCCCCAGATCCAATGAGAAAATTGATAATTACAGAAAAATTTTTAAAGCCTATTGGTGCTGGTGTATTATTACTATTACAACTGTTGTAAAATGCAAACAGCAGTATTAACTACGATAATGCTGTGCATTATGAATGTTTCGGAGAAGAAAATGAAGTGCCAAGTCACGTTACACATGAAGCTTAAAAACTTATGGACTTTCGTCGGTCTCGAGACGAATACGTCCGCGTGCAGGTATCGACTCATGGATAATAAATATTTCATATTCTGTACAGACGTCAAAGCAAGCAGGCCGTCAGTGTGAAAACTATTAGGCGTTGATGACCGAGTATATTAGTTCGAGGGATAAGAGGACAACGCCCCATTATAATTTAAAAATGTTCTAGGTATACATTAGGGTGAGTAATCAGTATTTTGGTATTTTTGAATTCATAGCTTCGTTTAGTCGTTAAATTTATGAGCGATCCGTCCTGTACAGCCAAGAAAGTCTTTCCGTATGATATTTTTCCGAACAGCACACCGGTCTTCAGGCAGGCTAAGGAAAGCTAACGGCTCGTAAACCGCACTTCGTGGTGGTTGCAAAACAGAACAATACAAGAACAAATAAATGACGGAAACGAACACATTAAATAGTTCAGCTTACCGTAGCTGCTCCATATTCTCAGAATAAACAAATATAGTTATTCGGGCATATAAGTAGCTGTTCATGTTGTACGAAAGCCATCTGCATTTTTCTGTTCGCCGTGGATGGAAGAAAGGGATTTTATGTATGAAATGTATGAATTAGATCCAAGGTATGCTCGCGCAAATCTTTCTGTACAGAAAATTCTTTTTTTTTATTCTTTGGGAGATGTGTTTCCATAAATACGTAGAGACGCAAGTTATTCAACATTCTTATTCTCAGTTTTTTGTTTTAGTAGCCCTACAAATATTCAGAATGGTATTTCTAAATGACGCTGCACTGCACTGCAGTGCGCACAGAAAATAGATCTAAATTTGAAATTAATCGCATACCGCCTACGAGCGAAGTATTTTTGAAGACTGCTGTCGATAACAAAGTGGTCTAGGTTACCATATATTTCAAAGCAGCGTTCGCTTTTGCTGAGATATTAGTTTTTATGGAGTCTTTGGAAAGGCGCACAGCCCATCAGTTTCCAAAATATATGTACAAAGATGTATCTCTAGCATTATTTGAGTGTTTTGCTGTCAGCAAGCTTGTGCACGTAGTGCACTAGCTACAGATTTTTTTTGTCTCATGCTTTGATTTCTCCCTTCTGCATGACTACTTTAGTTTGTGCATAAAGTTCCAGTATCGAGTCGGATCCAAGTAACGGAACCCATCGAAGTAGCAGCCAGCATTTCAAAAGGCGCGCTTCTTGCAAAACTCTCACGTAGGGATTTAAAGAATTGCTTAGCGTGACTGAGATAAAGTTTATGGATTCAAACAAGATGGGGATTTTTAGTGGGCCTGGAATTCTTTTAGGCAGAGACCTGAACAATTTTTGCGGCATGTTGCAACTGCGACATCGCTGACACTTGTTCAAGCTAGGCGTCTGGTCACTGAAGAAAAAAAAAATGGCACTACGTAGAATAAATGTTATTGTGACTTGCAGCTAATTTGTTGCTTCGATATTGAGAAAAAATACCGATGTACGGGCTTCTCGCCAACGTGAGTTCTTGCGTTTGCTTAATAATCCGTTAGAGGAGAACGACGGTTTGCGAGGGGCGGCGGGGGGGGGGGGCACGAACTCAATCCAGTAAAAGGCGACGAAACATGAAACATAGTTGGTGAAGGCCATGTTCTCCTGAAACTTCAACTGATTCATGATGAAGTAACACATACTCGATAATCCGTCGGAACACATTCTCACTCAAGCCTATCTTTGATTTAGGTTCCCCACATGTTGTTCTGTGCGACACGCAAAAATGTTATAGAGGGGAATGAACATAAAGTGCCTGATGATGAAATGGTGCGCTAGTTGGTCACACATACCTGCACTTCTTTGCATGGCAATAAAGCAATTGTATTAAGCACTTTTTCATATTCTTTAATCTGTCCATTCCTGTCGATTATTTGCGCGCTTTGGTCGAATTGAATACAAACTCTTTCGAATAGGAATCGAGTGCAATTAAAGTACGACAGGACTCATCGGACGATGCAAGTGAACTTTGATGGGAAGAACAGGGAAATTCAGTGATCAATCATATTTCTAGTCACCTTTATGTAACATGATTACTTGCTTCGACTATATGCCACGTACTTCGATGTCTTCCTATTTTGGCATGACGCTCGCTTTTCAAGGAGGCGCATGAGCATGAAGGCAGGCCGGCGGCTGTATCACGCTGAGGCAGTGACAAAGGAATAAGGAATTAAGAATGACATCGATGACACCATAGGCGCGCCGTCTACCGGGGGGATCCGGGGCTCAAGTTTCCTACAAAATTTTTGTGGGGAGAGGGTAAAGTTCTCGGTAAAGCAAAACGCTTTTCCTCCGCACTAAAAATAAAGCAGCAAGCTGAAAGCGCATGATTATTCCGTCG
Organism: Dermacentor variabilis; assembly: GCF_050947875.1. Lineage (NCBI taxonomy): Eukaryota > Metazoa > Arthropoda > Arachnida > Ixodida > Ixodidae > Dermacentor > Dermacentor variabilis. Next base: position 57,616,798 of record NC_134575.1, read on the forward strand.
AAGACGCTTCTCGCTTCCGTCGTCTGCTTCAATTGCTAGGATGCGTGTTTCCGGGAAACGGAATGAGTCATCGTATGTTGGTGCCAACGCGCTTGTTTTCTTCCTCGAGATTACAAACGCGTCCTACCAGTGGTGATGCGCGCACGTTCTAGGCCACGTTATCGCTATCTCGTGAAACGCAAGTGACCCAGCCCGACTCGGCAGGCTGAGGTACGGCCAAATATCACCGATAGCGTTGCGGGCCCCAGAGATATCCACTAGCGCGACGCAAGCGCCGGCGCTGCCATCTCTTGTTCACTTCGCTAGTTGCTCGCACCGCGGGAGGAAACTTCAAGGCGCCGCCTCGCGTACATTTCTTTCTATAATTTACAGAGACACCGTTGTCATAACTTTTGATTGTGCGAAAAGGCATTAATCTTGATTACAATAAAATGCAGCATTGAAAAGGGGACAACACTGCCGAAAGTTTGCTATGTTCAACCAATATTATTTCGTATAAACGCATTCTTTTAAAAAATGGTGGCCCGGAACACAAATGCCGACACTACCCGAAAGTGATGCAAATACTATGAGCACGCGTTATGAACAAAATATTTTCATGGCGCCAAACGACGGGGAAAATGTGGCGATACGCATTCCTCTCGGCTACCATTGTATATGGCTGCTCATTAGCATAATTCGCGCGGCTCGTCGAACTAAAAATTATGGCGGAAAACCTCAGTAATGGCGGCCCAGCTTAACGTCAAAATGACATTTACGAAGCAGCCCTTCCTGTGACGCTCATCACGGGCTATTCCTTCAGCCGATCAGCAAGCTGGAATGGGGCATATATTGGCTCGCCACCACATATTCGCGAAATTGCAGATGCATCGCACTGACTTCTGTACGCTACCGCTCACATTCTTGTTGAAGCGCTAACGTCGCAATATAGCTGCCAAGGCCCAAAAAATGCATTAGTCCATAACATTTGCCCCTGTGGTCTTTATCTGTGTTTGTTATTCCACATCCCGCACAAATCTTGTTGTCAGGGTTGGAACATACATCACCTCTGTGTCCAAGTGTGTTGCATTGGTGACAGAATTGCACTTGTTTCCTGTACAGGGAGCAACGGAGTAGCGCTGCCCTGTATTGGACGTACGTGGGCACTTTGTGTCCTTCAAAGAGCGCAATCACTGTGGTAGTATTACTGAGTCTCTTTGCTGCTATCGGCGCTGGGTGTTTACTCGTAACCACCGCTGATGTGATGCCTCTTGGGCCCTAGTCGAGTGGGATTCCTCCGATGACTCCTTTGGCCCTCATGTCAGGCGCTGTCTCGTAAGGATTGGTCTCGTAAAACGTGTCTTGAATCTTGATACGTGCTGCTTCCTGATATTTGTTTGCACGCTCTTGATCCGATGTACTGACGATGAGGATATTTTGATAATTGTTGGGGCAGAAAATGTCCTACTCCCTTTCGTCTCGAGGAATGCCTGCCGCATCTCGTACCACAGCTCTGAGGTGAACTATACCGTGCTCGGATATTTTGAGTCGCCCACGTAGTCTGATCACAATCATGTAATCCCCTCTTGCCAAATGTGGTATTCTGCTTGCCTTACGTATTTCCTCTTGCCTGCCTTTCGATGGGTTATTCTTGCGCTTGTCGAGCCGCGTCGGCGACAAGGTGCTCTCGCGACGTTGGGAGGTTCGCCAGTCTGATCCTCTGTGTCTGGCCTCCTTCCATCCCTTACTTGCATCCATTTCTTCCTGGGTTATGCTTCCACCCTCTACGGTGACTTCCATAATTGAGAAAATGATCGGCAATTGTTGAGGAAGCCGGCTCCGGCGCGTGGCCTCACGGCTCGCCCGCAACGACGTTCGACCAAAATATTGTTGTAGAGGCTCAAAAAATGGGAATCCCACCTGGTTTTCGGTATCCACTTGTTCCTCGGAACGAGCCGAGTGCGTTGACGTGCAATAGCGGGTGGCTTTCTGGCGATTTGTGCTACAAGAACATTCGTAGAACACGGAGCCGACGTGATGTGGATCCGCTCCCTTCGGTGCCAGAGGCGCCAGCCTAAAATGACAGTTATCCCACCAGCCCACCGCAGACAAGACGTGCAAAGCCAAATTCAAAAAGCCCTTCATCGTTAAACAGAGACAATGGCACAGACTGCAACGAGAACGGCAAGAAGAACATGAAGACGCTATCTCAAGAGAAGACAGGGCTGGGTCTCACGGAATGCCTGGCCTCGCGAACGCCAGGGAACGACGCTCCAGATCGAGAACAAGGTCTCCATCCACCACCAGATCCTCATCCCGGTCCGGCTCCAGGAACCGGGGACACGGTCCAGATCCAGGTCCAGAAGTAGGCCATCCACCACCAGATCCTTATCCCGTTCCGGCTCCAGGACACCGGGGACACGATCCAGATCCAGGTCCAGAAGTAGGCCATCCACCACCAGATCCTTATCCCGGTGCAGCTCCAGGGCACCGGGGACACGATCCAGATCCAGGTCCAGAAGTAGGCCATCCTTTTCAGCAAACCAGACAAACGCGGTGAGCTGGGCAGACGTGGTCGATGGCGTGCGCCCGGGGGCTGGTGGGGAGACTGCCATTAACATCGAGATCAAGCAACTAAAACACGAGAACGCGCAGTTGAGGATTTTGCTAGCACGTATGAGCAATGAAATAAAAATTCTCAAGGAAAGAAAAAAACAAAATAAATCAGGTAACTCCCGCTCCACACGCGAGCACGAAAGAGCCATCTGAAATCCCGGACAATTAGATGGACGAAGGGTATGACCCCCCTCCGCTCAAACGCAAGGCCCCAGCCCTCAGTGATAAACAAGATAACGCAGTGGTAGGTAAAACATTAGCCGATATTCAAAAGACCCTAGCCGAGACAACAAATCAAATGAAAAACGGGACGAAATGATGAATCAAATGGCTAAGGCAATAGCAGCAATTATGAGTAGATTAGACATCCTAGAGGCAAACCAGTCATCAGGTAACGGACTCCCCTCCGTTGCGTCAGAAGCACCACAATCCTTACCCACTTGACAATCACATAATTATATAAGATCAGCTTCTCTCCAACCTCCCGTCTCCCTCGCATGGTCGCACCCGGAATGAGGCGCGCTAAAAAAGGGTTCAGAATTTGGCAGTGGAATTGTAGAAGTTACGAAAACAAAAAGTCAGTTTTGCAGCAGTATTCAAAAAACAAGGATACACCGGACGTCACAATTCTGCATGAAACACAAGGGATTGCGAAGCTAGCAGGATAGAGATCTTTTGGCTATGCCGAAGGGGACACCAGGGCATTACCCGCGCTGGTAAAACGAAACATAACTTGTGTGCAGCACAACACAGGCATAACGCATATTGACAATAAACTATTGGAACTCATCCCCCAAAAAAAGTCATGACGTAGCTTATTTATTCTCAACATTTATAGCAACTCCATGCTACACAAACAAAAATTCAAGAATCTATTCCAGAACACACTCAGACTTGCTGGAGAAAATCCGCTAGTTATAGGGGGAGACTTTAATGCCCCACACACCACGTGGGGATAATTATATACCAGAGCAAAAGGAAGGGACTTATGGAAGGACTCGCAAGAATTAAGCTTCACGCTCGTCACACACCCCGCCACTCCAACCAGAATAGGCACGGCGCTAAACAGGGACACATTCCCAGACCTAACCTTTACCAAGAATATTTAAAAGGCGACGTGGCACAGCACACTAGAAGATTTGGGTAGCGAACACCGCATATTGGAGTTACACCTCAGAGAACGGCCGAAGAGACCCAAGGAACATCAGATCAAATTAGTAGACTGGGAACTATTTCGTAGAACGCGAGAGACGACACAGCAACGATAAATCATAGACATAGAACAATGCACTAAGGAGCTCAATGATGACGTCTAAGCTGCCACAAAATAGCACCACCTGAATCTAACTTCGATAAATGCGACAGCAGACTTCTCCACATTTGGGAAGCTTAGCAGTCGCTTCAGAATAGACTTAGTGGTCAGAAGCATAACAGAAAAATAAGAAAGCGCGGAGCACTCCTCAGTAAAAAAATAGAACATGCTAGGCAATCGACTAAGCAACAATTGGACGAGATATGTAATTCCATTGACGGAGAATTAAGCACCGGCAGGTCGCAAGGCGCTGTCATCTCGCCGATAATGTTTAATCTCGTCTTTATGGAACTCCCCTAAATTAAATCACATAGAGTCACTGAATCACATTATCTACGCGAACAATATCACTTTCTGGACCTGTGATGGCAGCGATGGATCAATAGCACAGCGACTGCAGACTGCCATTAATACCGTAGAGGAACACCTCATAGGAACAGGCCTCACATGCTCTGCAGAGAAATCTGAACTTCTATTGTACCACCCCACACCTAGATGCAGGCCTCCAAAAGGATACGACAGAAACAAGGCTCATGAGGAAATCAAGCTACACACCAAGTACGGGCGGAATATCCCAATAGTCAACCAGCTCAAGGTGCTGGGTCCGGTAATCGAGAACAAAGGCGCAAGTAGGGAAACCGTAAAGAAGTTAGGCACAATAGTAACAAACACCATGAGATTAATCAAACGAATTACTAACAAGCACCAAGGTATGAAGGAAGAAAGTATCATACGGCTGATACAATCATTCGTAATCAGTCAGATCACATACATAGCAGCCTTCCGCAATATGTTTGCAGCTGAAAAGCGTAAAATTACCAACCTCATAAAAAAAGCATACAAACTAGCACTAGGGATTCCCATCACTACGAGCACGGATCTCTTGCTAAAGTTTGGACTCCACAACACACTGGACGAACTCATAGATGCACAACAAACATCTCAAGCAGAGCGACTAACCATAACCAAAACGGGACAGCATATACTAAGCAAACTAGAAATGAATTACCACAATCTATACGGGGAAAAGACGACGATAACGAGAGAAATTCGGGGCAACCACCTAGTACCAAATATACCCAAGAACAAGCATCCAGGTTACAACGACGGCAGACGCAAGAGTAGAGCAGAGAAAATTATCCGAAGCTTTGGGTCAGACGACAGAGCAACCTTCGTAGACGCGGCTGAATACCCAGACACAAACAGATATGCAGCAGTAATCGTAGATCACACCCAAAAACCCCTTACAAGAGTATCAGTAAATAGCAAACATTCCGACACAGCAGAGGAGGTAGCCATTGCACTAGCATTGGTCTCCATTGGTCTCTCAGTACATCAATAGCGATTCTCAAGCGGCCATTAGAAATCATGCAAAAGGTAGGATCTCTCCTGAGGCATGTCACATCATCAGAGTCAATGAAGCGAAATTCTCCAATGCAGAGAACAACGGCAGTCAATTGATCTGGTTCCCAGGGCATACGACTCCAGATATTCCCGCAGCCAACCTCAACGAGGTAGCACACCGCGAAGCTCAAGGTCTTGCTCGCCGAGCTGAGCAAAGAATGTCTTCCATCGGTCACGAGAACGCAGAGGAGGAAATCTGGAGAGAAAAATATATAATAACAAGATTTAGCGATATTATTAAATTCTATCAAAATCGGAGGCGAGTACTACCACCGCCTCACAATAAAGAAGATTTATCCACAAGACACCATATTGTTGTGCGGGGATTTTAACGCTCAGCACATCGCCTGGGGATACAACAAAGGCAGCACGTGCGGTAGGCACATCATGCAAGATACCTCGGAGTACGAGCTGACACTCCTCAACATGCCTCAAGCACACACGAGGCTGGGACAGACAGTTCACCAAGCAGACACATCACCACATCTTACCTGGAGTACTCGTCCGCAGCTTTTTCGATGGGAGGTGCTGGACGATTACATGGGCAGCGACCACTTTCCGATCCTCATATGCTTTCGCACAGGCAACCCCAATCCGAAAATGAAGTTACACGCCACTAACATACCACACTGGGACAAATACCGCGAGTTACTGCAGCAGCAGTCTCCAGCCAAGAATATTGACCATCTGGTATCACAGCTGTGCGTAGCGAAGCAAAGAGCCACAAAACGTTTACGGGTTCCCTCTGACCACCCAGAGCCTGATAGACATCTGCTCACCTTATGGAATAGAAGGCACCGGATACTCGCTCAGTACAAGCAGTCTGGTCGCGCTGCTCACCAAAAAGCACGGTTGCGAAAAATACAGCGTTTGATCGAAGAATATACGATTACGCTCGCGTCAGACCGCTGGGAATTTGCGAATCCATCAATGGACAGACTCATACGTCTAAGGTTTGGGCCATCCTGCGCTCTCTTCTCGGCCAGCGCAAGACCAACAACGGCGCGGCTCGTGTGGCCCTCCGCGAAGGCACCAGCGCTCAGGAACTTGCCGAACAGGCTGCTGAACTGTTTTTCCCGCAGACATCTCGCCCCACAGACACCACATACCAGAAGGATGTACATTCTGAAGATAATGAACCACTAAACAGCCCCTTAACCTTGATCGAGCTGGAGCACGCCTTGCAGCGTGCTAACGTACGTAGTGCTCCAGGGGTCGATGAGGTGGGCGTGGCTCATCTACGCAATCTGCCCCTTGAGCACAAGCATGCTCTTCTCGAAGAATTTAATCGAGTCTGGGATACCGGGATACTGCGCTCCACTTGGAAGTTTTCGGTGGTCAAGCCCATTCCGAAGCCTGGTAAACCACCACATACCTTATCCAACCTCCGTCCGATCTCTTTGACCTCGTGTGTCTGTAAAGTAATGGAGAGCATGGTCAACACACGCTTGATGTGGTACCTTGAAGATGACCTTTTGGCTCCTACACTGTATGGATTTCGCCGTGGGCTATGAACACAGGATGTGCTAGCCCGCCTAAAACAGGACGTCCTCGACTCTAATTCGGTGCACCCACGAGCCGTTGTCGCAGTGAATATACGCGGATACACGCAAGGCATTTCATTCCATCCCACATAACACTATCTTGATCAAAGCACGTGCCCTTGGCATCAGAGGGAAGATGTACAACTTCATAGCGGGTTTCCTTGAAGAGCGAAGCTACCAAGTCGAAGTTGGTCACGACGCCAGTGCCATACGAACCAACCGCGTAGGCGTCCGCCAGGGCTCGGTTATTTCACCGACGCTGTTTAATATAGCTATGCACCAGCTACCTAAGTGCCTTGCCGACGTATCGGGCCTGAAACACGCGGTGTACGCCGATGACGTCACCGTGTGGACGCATCAAGGGTGCATCGGGGAGCAGGAGGACGTCTTACAACGAGCTCTCTGCATTATTCACGCCTATGCCACGGAAACGGGTTTACACACTGCCCCAGACAAAACAGAGTTTGTCGTCATTCATGGTGGCAGGTCTACCTTTGGAAAGCAGGAAGAAAAGCAGTCTTTTAAACTGTACATCGGTGACCAACCCATCACACGGAAATCTACTATCCGAATACTCGGTATGCACCTAGACGAGAACTGCACAGCTAAAACTTGGTTCCAATGCGTTGCAAAGACCAGCAAACAAATCCTGCACGCTTTATTCAGAATCTCTACCCGCACCCGTGGAGTAAACGAACGTGAAATGCGGCAGTTCGCTCAAGCTTTTCTTGTCTCCCGTATCATGTACGGGCTGCCGTATCATCCAGTTAACCGCGCACAGATGCACACGCTCGACCGGTTACTTAACGAAGCCAAGCGCATTGTAACTGGACTTCCAAGGTACACAAGCCTCGAAGCGCTTAAAAGTTGTAGCAAACTCAACAACCTGTCTGAGCTCGTAGACATGCACATCTATACACAAGAGACGAGGCTTCGCGCCACTAAACCAGGGCGACACACGCTCATGCTCCTCGGGTATGACATCCACAAAATGCCGATTTGGCCCAACAACACGCCGCCGAGGGAAATCACGGCTCTCACCGATGGCAGGCCACTTCCTCTCAATATGGACCCTACTCAGCGAATGCGGCGCCTTGCATATGCCAAGAGGCATGCTAAGGCTACGAGTTCACTCTCCTTGACTGAACGCATCGTATACACGGACGCTGCACTGCCTGCAGACAACGTTAGTAACACCTGGTATGCGACTGCGTGGTACGACCAGACAAATGAAAATCAGAACCGCCGCCATCATATATCAGCAGAAGCAATGTCCAGCACCCGCGCTGAGCTAATGGCCATCCTAGATTATTTGAAGTGGGCCCTCACAACTTCATCTCAAAGTGACCCTGTTCACCATCATGTGTACACAGATTCCCAGGCTGCCCATCGGGCCTGTGCTAATATTATTTACACAGATCCCGTACTGCAGAATATCCGGCACCAGGTACGCCTGCTCCGCAAATGCGGTCACGATGTCACCATTCACTGGGTCCCTGCGCACTGCGGTATCCCCGGAAATGAGAAGGCTCGTAGACTGGTGCGCGCTCATCTCTCAACCGTGCTAGCCAGAGCCTCCGATAATCCTTATCCTCTATTAGCTACCACACCTGAGGTAGCAGACCCAATGGCAGACAAGCATTCGACCAAACAACGACGTGCCGCCTACCTCGCAGCAGTGGGCAATCCACACTCTATAATCAGTCACTTCCACCGAAGGTATTCACACGGCGAGAGTCAGTCTTGCTTCGGAGAATCCAGACAAGCACCTTCCTTACTCCTCAATGGTTGAGCCGTTTCCACAAAAGTGGCACACCACCACCCGTAAGTGGGTTCTGCTCCATGTGCACATGTCATGCTGATCTAAACCACCTTTGTTGGGACTGCCCCCTCTACATCCCACCAAGGCTTCGTGCCCTGGCCACCATACAGCGGGGACCCTGGCCTTCTTCGCTCCGGACTTGGGCTTGCCCGGATACCATGTCTCCGGACCATGCCATCGAGCTCTGGCGAGCACTGCTGCTGTTCCTTCAGGACCCTGGAGCACCACCCGTCGGCGATTGGCTCCGCGATAGCCACAAGCGCCATGCCGCCCCCACTTAGCTGCCTCCAGGACGTTCATTATTAAAACGGAGGCAGCCTTACCCTTCCCCTTTTCCAACAACACCCCTCCTCTTTCCACCGCAGCGTCTTCGACGCATTTCATGTGGAATAAATGTGGTTTCGTTCATTCATTCAATAAACTGAACAGAGCTGAGTCTATTACTTGGAGTCGACTACAAACAGAAATTTATACAAGTCCCGTGCAACCAAAAACTTTCTACCTCAATATATACGAGAGCGATATGTACAAGCTATGCAAGTCTGTTAGAGCCACCCTTCAACAAATGTTGTGGGGATGTGAAATATACCAAAATAATATGGCAGTCACCCCAGAAAAGCTACGGGCGCGGTGGTGCGCCTTGCTGCTCAGCCCAGAACTCCAAGACCAACTTTGGGCCGTCCAACGAGCCAAGGAAGCCGCACGGGAGCAGCAGCTCCCAGTTGCCATCTAGGCGGCCCCTGGCCCGGGCCTACCAATCGCCAGGTTCCAAATAAAGTTATCACATCACAACATTTCCAGCTCGACGTCATGTTTCACCATCTTGATGAAAACGCAAAATTGCATTTTGCAAGACTTCCGCTTCCCGGCACAAATTTCAAAGCACGTGACCTCTCGACAGCCAATCAGAGAGTACACATGGCCGATAATGGCGGCCGTGCAGCCGCCACGCGTGTGGAGAATAACGCCTTAGATACGTTTACGTCACACTCCTGTCAATCATACTAAAACCGAGTGGAATCGGCCGCTAGCGGGGAACGGTCGACAAGGGCATTCGTTTCGAAGAATGAATGGCCGTTGCCATAGCAGCGCTAGCAGCAGACGATGCGCCTGTCGTCTGCTCATAATGTCGTCGCTCGCCGAACATGGCTGACCCTGGCGGGAGTCGTTCTTTCTCGATTAAAACACGATCCGCCATCGCAGAACGGTAGCGATGTTAATTATTGAAAACAACTGTGATCACAGTGAAACTAAATGTTGTGTGCGCTGCGATAAATATAAATAGCGTTCTTTTTTAAATCTTGTTTTATCTGAACGCATTTGTCGAGAATGCTCGCCGTTTCACGTTGTGTCCAGAAAATCGCGTTCATTGTTCGGCGGTTTGGCGCTCACGAGTCACAATGGCCGCTCGCGCTTTTGGAGCCTCTCGGGCAGCCTCAGCGACGCATCTTTCGGGACGCATTTGACGAGCTTACCGAAGAACAGTTCCGCGAGCACTTGAGGCTCTCGAAGAGCACTGTGCGGTGGCTCTGCGAGCGATTGGAAGACTCCATCGGTGGCCTTCGGCCCGGTGGCATCACGACGCAAGGCAAGGTGCTTTGTGCTCTCCGTTTCTTCGCTACGGGGAGCTTCCAAAGATCCATCGGCAGCGAAGAATTCGCAATCATGGGGCAGGCTTCCATAAGCGAGAGCATTCACGCAGTTGCGGCAGCAATAACCGTGGTGGGCCGGCAACAGGTTTGGGTTAGCTTTCTGTTGACAACGGCTGGCAAGGCTAGTGCAAAGGTGGGCTTTGAGGATCGCGGCCGCATTCCCGGTGTAGTGGCCTGTGTCGACGGGACGCTCAGAGCGATCAAACAGCCTGAAGGACTCAGTCTTGGCGAGACTGTGGGCTTCATGCCAAGAAAAGGGTGTTACACATTGAATACCGCGATCGTAAGTACTCACGTTCTGCCATTTTTTGCACGCTTCCATCTTTTATAGTAGGTCACCCGTTTCATCTAATGTCGTCGTAGTCTGTACAATACGGGTACCACGTAAAGCAATATTGATCGTGATCGAGCCCGTCTGGAATTTGATTTCTCGGTCCAGATTGACTCATTTGCTTAAACGGCGGGAGGGAGGTAATCGCGGTTGATAATTTCGAACCGAATCAAATAGATCGTGATCGATAGTACCCTTGCGGTATGGGTATAAGAGTACGCAGTACGCATTGAACGACCAAGGCGGCTATGATGTGCTTTAATTCACAAATCTCTCGGCAATGTAGTTTTTTGCACTTTTCTTGCAATAATTTGAGAGAACTATTTCGGAGATTGCGTTTTATTAGTGAGAAAGAATGCAGCTGTGTCTGAGAAGGGATGATGAAATCATGTTGGTGCGAATACATTTTACTCAAACTATTTATCTGTCAGCATTACGTGACACACGAAAATATTCTAGCTCAACTTGATTATTCTGTACCATTTTCCGCCCGTTTTTTCTGTCCTCCAGGTGCGTGATGCCCACATGCGCATCGTGGACATCGATCCCCGTTTCCCCGGATTCTGCAACGACTCCTACGTATGGAGGCACTCGCCACTGTTAGGCCGCCTCACAATTAACTTTCATGTGGAGAATGGGCGCTTGGTGAGTGCTGCAGACATGTTGCAGTTAGTGAAGTATATTACACAGTTATGTTTCCAACATGCAGTCGACTCGGGCTACCCTCTTCAGCCATGGCTGCTGACACCTGTGCCAGGCCATCCAGGCATTGTTAATCCGGAGGGGCGCTACAACCGTGTCCATGCCTCCATGAGGAACGTTGTGGAGAGGGGTATTGGCATCTTGAAGGCAAGGTTCCGATGCCTTCAAAGGTACCGGACTCTCCTTTATCAGCCGAAGGATGCAGCCGCAATTGTGGCAGCCTGCGCCGCTCTCCACAACATTGCTTTGAAGGCTGGGGAGCCGGAGCTACAAGACAGCGATGAGGAGGCCGAGGACAACCAGCCACCGCTGCAACAGGGCTTGCCTGTGTCCGAAGGGCACTACACCTGCCGGCAAGAAACGCCCAGGGAGCTGCTCATGAGGGCAAAGCAGATGACCCAGGTTGTCAGCCTGTTTTCTGCGGCCCATACCTGGCGTACAACTCATGTGCCTGCGCTGCATCGTAAGCTGCGGCAGCAACAGCAGGCTCATCGCGCGGCTCAACCATCAAATCTGGTGAGTTCTCCAACATACGCGTGAAATGGCAAACCTCATAATGCTATTGAAAATTTGAAATGGTTGCCCTTGATCAGATGGATGCCAGGCATTTTCAATAATATTTGTTTTGAGTAATATTGAAATCTCCATTGCGTGTGTCACAGTAACAAAAGGTTTAGAAACTGTGGAAGAGAGGCGCTAGAAAACTGTTGCTGGGCAACTTGGTTCGTGATGGGAACGAAAATTCAACGAGAATACAAAGAACAGCACAAGCACCTGAGCAGGTGTGCTGCTGCATCTCTTTTCCGGGTTCTTTTCTTCTTTTTTGATTTTATTGTTAAACAACTAGAAACACAACATACAAAACAACACACTGTTATAACAGGGAATAATGAAAACAAAACAGGCAGCGGTACGTTTTGCGCCAAGACATGCTGCGCCATTTCGACTTTTTGTTCATCCCTGTATCCACCTGGGTAGCTAGACTGAAACTTCAAAAGAACATTTCGTTTCACACTGCAACGGCACATTGTTTATGCAGTATATTCAGCCAGCATGGAGTAAAGCCAAGACATGACGTAGCTCAAGAAAATGGTATTACTTTAATGTACTTCATGACTTCAAACTTTGTAAACATGCTCGTGTCACCCAAAAAATACATATAAATGTCGGCCCCTACATGTTCTGCATTCAGATACACCCCATATACAGCATTTCTGAAGTAGTAACAGTGACGAAAAACCATCCAAAGCGAGGACATGGCCATGAAGGCCGGGCAGGGGGCCTCCACCCATACCGCTGCAATTACAGACAGTATTGTAAATATCGCGGGCAACAAAACCACTCCTCACAATCACCTTTGACTTGCGAAAGCTGCGGCGGCATCTCTGTGGGAGAGAGAAACCTCCGGCCGCCAAAACACCTGTTATTGTTCCGCTGTCTTCGTGGCCGGGCCTTCTACGTTCAGCAGGGCGGCAAGCTCACTCCAGAGCTGCCGCCTACTCTCGACCGTGCCCTCTTGGGTCAGCGCGCACGATGTCCGCACAAGGCATGAATTGCCCTCCACGAACGCGACCAACAGATCGCGTTGGTGCGGCGACACGTGCGGGCCAAGTCTTACATTTTTGTGCGACGACATAACGATTCGCAGTCGATGAACAATGATCGCCAATTGAACTGCGCGCTCCCGCCAATTCGTTTTGGCGTGTGTGATACCACCTATCTGACTAAACCAAAATATATGCCGCTTAAGTTAGTTTTCTTCTCTCGCATGATATTTCCGACGAAGATTATATGTTGCAACAGCAAGAATTTTTTTCTTATATTATGTGTTTAATTATTAAAGCACCACAGACATTCTGCACTTAATATATCGTCGCCAATCAAAGCCCAAATTGGTGACGCAAACTTCCGGGGCTGGGCTTTCTCGTTTATTGGCTGTGCTCTCTCTGCCGTGCTCACAAATCTTGCGGACGGCCCACTTTGTGACGTCGCAGCCAGACCGAATGAACGGAAAAGCGAGCTGTGTGCGCGATCGCACCCCTGTTCGGTTGCTGCAACGTCACAAATTGACAGTACGTAAAATATGTGACAAGGGGACGCAGAGAGCAGCCAATCAGCAAGCGGTGACCTCACCGGACGTTGCGTTGCCTCATCTGTCGTCTGCTTGGGGACCATATATTGTGAACCGATATGGTTTTCGCTTTATAATAAATCAAATGTCTTTATGAAAAAAAATATGTATTTTTTATTCTCAAGCCTAAACACGTTCTCCAATAGTAATGTGTACGACTATTACAATTTATTAGAATCAGTTTTTCTGCAAGGTCGCTAAATGGTGTTCCGCACAGCGGGAGAAAAAAAAAGAGGGGTCTACTCGGCGCACTTTTTAAAATATCGTCGCATCGAAACGGACCGCTCGGTCCCCGGGTCTCGGCGCGTCAGAGAGAGCTCCTCTTGTCTTTTATGGAGGAGCACACCGCCTTCGTCACGCCGTCGTACCCCCTGGGGCCATCCCACACAAAGGCTGACTAGGAGGCGCTGTGGGTCCAGCTGAAGGCGCTGCTGGTTGCCGAAGGCCCTGGACGCAAGACCGTGCAGCAGTGGCAGGCTTTCTGGCGGAAGAAGCGGTTCTACGTGGACCAGGCGCTGGCTCTTGTCAGGCAGCAGCAAAGGTGAGTTTGCGCGGAGTTGTTTCAGCCGGTCGTCTCATACGCTTGGTTTGTTATTTACAGGGGAACCGGAGGCGGTCTGCTCGCCGGGTTCTACGGCCGCATCCTGCAGCTAAGCGGAACCGTGCGGGTGGATGGTGGGCGAACCGCAGTGTACGGGAAGTCGGAAGCGGTAAGCACTGGCATCACCATCATCAGAATCATCATCATCAGCACCATCATCATCATCATCATCAGCAGCCTAGTTACGCCCACTGCAGGGTAAACGCCTCTCCCATACCTCTCCAACTACCCCGGTCATGTACTAATTGTGGCCATGTCCCTGCAAACTTCTTAATCTCATCCGCCCACCTAACTTGCTGCCACCCCTTGCTACGATTTCCTTCCCTTGGAATCCAGTCCGCAATCTTTAATAACCATCGTTTATGTGCTGCCCATGCCCATTTATCTTTCTTGATTTCAACTACGATATCATTACCTCGCGTTTGTTCACTCACTCAATCTGCTCTTTCCTTATCCCTTAACGTTACACCCATCATTCTTCTTTCCATAGCTCGTTGCGTCGTCCGCAATTTAAGTAGAACCCTTTTCCTAAGCCACCAGGTTTCTGCCCCGTACGTGAGTACTGGCAAGACACAGCTGTTATATACTTTTCTCTTGAAGGATAATGGCAACCTGCTGTTCATGATCTGAGAATGCCTGCCAAACGCACCCAAACCCATTCTTATTCTTCCCATTATTTCTGTCTCATGATGCGGATCCGTGGTCACTACCTGTGCTAAGCAGATATATTCCCTTACCACTTCCAGTGCCTCACTACCTATCGTAAACTACTGTTCTCTTCCGAGACTGTTAAACATTACTTTAGATTTCTGCAGATTAATTATTAGAACCAACCTTCAGCTTTGCCTGTGCAGGTCAGTGAGCATGCATTGCAGCTGGTCCCCTGAGTTACTAAGCAAGCCAATGTCATCAGTGAATCGCAAGTTACTAAGGTATTCTCCATTAACTTTTATCCCCAATTCTTCCCAATCCAGGTCTCTGAATACCTCCTGTAAACATAATGTGAATAGCATTGGAGAGATCGTATCTCCCTGCCTGACGCCTTTTTTTATTGGGGTTTTGTTGCTTTCTTTATGGAGGACTACGGTGGCTGTGGAGCCGCTATAGATATCTTTCAGCATTTTACATACGGCTCGTCTATACCTTGACTCTGCAATGCCTCCATGAATGCTGAGGTTTCGACAGAATCAAACGCTTTCTCCTAATCAATGAAAGCTATATATAAGGGTTTGTTATATTCCGCACATTTCTCTATCACCTGATTGATAGTGTGAATATGGTCTATGGTAGAGTAGCCTTTACGGAGTCTTGCCTGGTCCTTTGGTTGACGGAAGTCTAAGGTGTTGCTGATTCTATTTGCAATTACCTTAGTAAATACCTTGTAGGCGACCGACGGTAAGCAGATCAGACTATAAGTTTTCAAGTCTTTGGCGTCGCCTTTCTTATGAAATAGGATTATGTTAGCCTTTTTCCAAGACTCCGGTATGCTCAAAGTTATGAGGCATTGCGTATAGAGGGTGGCCAGTTTTTCTAGAACAATCTGCCACTATCCTTAAACAAATGTGCTATTACCTGAGCCTCCCCAGCTGCCTTCCCCCTTCGCACAGCTCCCAAGGCTTTCTTTACTTTTTCCGGCGTTCCTTGCGGGATTTCAAATTACTGTAGACTATTCGCTCTTCCATTATCGTCGTGGTTGCCATTGGTACTGTATAAAGCTCTATAGAACTCCTCAGGCACTTGAACGATCTCATCCATATTAGTAATGATATTGCCGGCTTTGTATCTTAATGTATACATCTGATTCTTGCCTATTCCTTGTTTCTTCTTCACTGCTTATAGGTTTCCTCCGTTCCTGAGAGCATGTTCAATTCTATCCATATTATGCTTCCTTATGTCAGCTGTTTTACGCTTGCTGATTAACTTGGAAAGTTCTGCCAGTTCTATTCTAGCTGTAGGGTTATAGGCTTTCATACATTGGCGTTTCTTGATCAGATCTTTCGTTTCCTGCGATAGCTTACTGGTATCCTGTCTAACGGAGTTGCCACCGACTTCTATTGCAGACTCTTTAATGATGCCCATAAGACTGTCGTTCATTGCTTCTACACCAAGGTCCTCTTCCTGTGTTAAAGCCGAATACCTGTTCTGTAGCTTGATTCGGAATTACTCTATTTTCGCTCTTACCACAAACTCATTGATCGGCTTCTCATTTACCAGTTTTTTTCTGTTCCCACTTTGTGACTGTCATAAATTCGGAAAGCGGGGTTCAATGCGACGTGGCCTACGGTGACAAAAACCGTATTACGGTGTGTTGTTTTTCGTGACACTGTGTGTAGCTCACGTTAGGCGTCCAAAATATCCACTTACGTGTCGCGTCGAGGGGGTAAAAAGTGGGTTTATTTGCCTGCGCATGTTTAGAAAAAGGTCAGCCGGCCCTAACGGTAGTTGGCTTGCTAGGGCGGTGTTGCTTAGAACTTTGTCCGAGACGGTCAAATATGCAGTGGTGAAAGGACACCTCTGAACTGAAATTTTGAGACATATTAGAGGAACCTACGTGCTCGAAACTGTTCCAGACCATCCACTGTGGGGCATAGCCACTGGCTGGCGCACCAAACACGCCCCCCCCCTTTCTCGAAGGTCTTTATGTGCATAGCATGCCATGTTTTCAAACACCAGATTCCGATACAGATTCAGATTTATTCGTTCCAAAAAAAAGAAGTAATTACATGAGAAATATACAGACGAGGGTCCCAAAGTGAAAGAACTGTAGTGGGACCCTCGGTTAATAATAACAACATTGATGGTGACATCAATAGTCAGCAAATTAGCGTATTATAAACAACATCTACAGATCCAATACATCATTAGACATGTCATATACAATCAAACACGAAAAAGCACGTTATAACAGAAAGTCGGAAAAAAGCATGGATGAAATACAACAAATGACATGTGAGATAAATATCAGAGGTACACCGCTAGATCGTAGTTAAGTTATCGCAGTAAATGATGCTTAAGGTGATTTTTAAAAATTGCAAGAGAAGTACAGGATTTTATGGTTGATGGTAATTCATTCCAAAGAGAAATTGCAGCGAAGGAAGATGTTTTTTTGCCGTAATTGGTATGAACCATGGGTAACAAGAAATTGTTGCTAGCTGCAAATCTGGTCATATTTTTATTCTGCAAAAGGTCAGTTGCAATGAACGGAAACGTAAGGTTATTATGAAGCAACTTGTGGAGTAAGACGAGTATGTTAAACTGGAACAATTTATTAATAGACAAGATATTATACGCGCGAAGTAACAAAGAGGCATTGGATTGCATGGAGCTAGAAGTGATAATGCGTATTGACTGATTTTGGATATGTTGAATTGATAAGTGACAAGCGTACGTGTTGCCCCATGAAACAATGCCGTAATTAATGTGACTATGAATGAACGCATAATACAACGCTAGCAGAGCCTCACGAGAAAAAAAAGGGCGAGCTTTAATTAATGCACGTATACAAAACGCAGTCTTGTGCTTGAGATGTTGGAAGTGAGAGCGAAATGTAAGGTTAGGGTCAAGATGTATGCCAAGAAAAGTGACATCGGTGCTAACGGGAATTGAATGACTTCCAAGCTTTACTTCAGGTGTAGAAGTAAGGCCCTTTGAGCACTTTTGAATAACATAAATTTAGTTTTTAAAGGATTAAGAACTAAGTAATTGTTGCTACACCATTTTATAATGTTACTTAATGCAATATTTAACTTAGAAGTAAGAGTAGCAACAGATTTGTCAGATGAAGCTATGGTTGTGTCATCTGCGTATAAAATGCAATGAACGCAGTTGATGGAGTTAAGAGAATCCGGAAGATCATTAATATATAAAAGAAAAAGTGAAGGGCCTAGAACTGATCCCTGTGGTACACCTTGGTTAATACATTTTGTTACTGAGAAAGTATTTGCTGCATGTACTGTGTATGGCCGGTCAGGTAAATAATTTTTTAAGAATGTTAGCGCAGGACCGGTTATACCATAAGAGTCAAGTTTATTAAACAGGGCTTGATGGTTAACCGTGTCATAAGCTTTACTGAAGTCTAAAAATACAGATCCGACTAAGTTTCCCGAGTCAATACATTTTTTTATGTAGTCAGTTAGAGATAGAACAGCTAGATTCGTGGAACTTCCTCGGCGGAAACCAAATTGATTGTTCTTTAGCAATTTAAACTTTGGTAAGTAGTTATTAAGACGTTTAACAAATAATTTCTCAATGAGTTTACTAAGGCAGGAAAGAATTGCAATTGGTCGGTAATTATTAACTGTATCTTTGTCGCCTTGTTTAAAAACAGGAATAATCTTGGCATTTTTTAAAAATGAAGGGAATGCACCTTCTTTGAACATAAGGTTGATAATATTACAGAGCATGTCACAAACTAAATGCGCAACCAGTTTTAAATGCCTGACACAAATATTGTCTAAGCCAGGCCCTGTATTTTTAAGGTTAGCAATCGTGGAGCACACTTCATTTGGTGTAGCTGGTAACAAAAAGAATGATTGTGTTGTACGGAAAATTGTGTCGTACGTACCCAGGAAAAAAATCTAGCTGCGCACTGCCCCCATTACGTGCAGACTCGCTACATTAAACCGTATCAGTTATGATTAGTAGCTGTTGGTACAAACATGGTTATGCGTGCAGAGAAGTTTTGTGACACATTCTCGACACATGCTTACAGCTGGTCCCCCCAGATGAGAGCCTACAGGCGCGAGCTCTCGCTAGGGACTTCCGGCGCCCTCAGCCCATGCAGCCGTTCAACGCCCAGCCTACAGTTTCGGTTGGCGAGACGCCCGGCACCGGTGGCTCGCAAGTGAATTTGCACACTTCACATTTCTTTTTTTTTCGTTTATTGCACTCGGTCTCCATAAAGCAGTGTCTTAGTTGAATGGACTTTTCAGAGCGTTGCACGCTGTGCCAATGGTGTGGCCGCGCAGGATGCGGCCCAGGAGTGCCTGAGTGCCCCAGGTCGTAAGTTGGAGTCACCTTGTCCTGTTAGCTGTACCAGTATCAACAGTTTTATTAAATCAATCCGCGGTATCTGATGCTTCTTGCCGTGTCAGTCATCTTAAGCATGAGTTACATAGGCTTCTGCTGCGAAAAAACAGCATAAGTTATATGCTTTCAGCACCACAACGCCAAAGGTGCCGTCGAGTGCCGCCGGCGGGTGCCCGTGAAGCAATTCTAGGTCTATGGGAACTGCACACCCGGAGCAGTGAGCAGCAGCAGCAAACCAACACGGTTCGTGGATACAATTTCTGTGCACTGCGGATATATCTCAAAAAGTGAGAGGATGCAAATGGATGTAGCCGATAAATTTTTTTTCAATAGCTTTGGAGTGCAATAAACAGCTATTCCGCCTTGAAATTAAACAAAAGCTTTATGACGAAATTGGGCAAGTAGAAAATAAGGAAATCTATGGACGAATATTTGTTATTTTACAATATTCAATAGAGTGTCTTTTTATTGGGTATTTTCTTCAAAATTAATACGTACCAAACATTTACTATTTGCACACCCCTACGGAAAAACAAACCTAAGCATGTAAGGAACTAAATTCTCAGCATAGTCACCAAGTACAATTGAACATTTTTGCAATTAAAACGCCGCATCTGCACGCCTTCTTCAATCATTGGTTGGCGTATGTTTTGCATGCTGGAGCAGTATATGGGACAGAGAATCGCTGATACTGCACAACCGCCCTCCAGGCAAACTGGTGCGTAGCCCTGAAAAGGGCTGTATTGTTTCTTCTTTCGAAGAGGTGCTTGGAGGTGTGAGATGCATTTTAGGAGGTGACAGAAAAAGAATTCTGGCACAACTATGGCCTGTCCAAACAACGGGAATTGATTGTGCGCTGAACTGGGCACCATTGAGGGATGCCGTTGGGTCAGTGGATATTCCGCGGAGAGAAAATTGTTGTGCACGGTGAGACTCTCCATAAACAGAAGCTCCCAGCAAAGTGTCGGTGGCGAAGAATTTCGAGGTGACATTGGCGACGTATTTCTTCGTTTCCAGCTGATTGCGGAGCTCCGGGATGCGGCCACCCGCCAGGCCGTGGCCCTGGAACAGCTGGCAACCGAAGCCAGGCTCCACAGGGTGGCTGCAGACAGGCAGGCTTCAGCCCTGGAGGCCATCCTTCAGCAACAGGGCCAGGCGTTGCAGGAGGTGCGTAGCCTGCGGGCAGTTTCGCGGGCCATTGCAGCGGCAGTGCAGTGGTATGGACAATAATTAATAAAATTTTATAATCTTTTTTTTATCTGCAGCAAATGCTGCTGTAGTTTTTTATATCTGCAGCAAAGGCTGTTGCAGTTTTTCTTTAACCTGCAGCAAAGGCTGCTGCATTTTTTGTAACCTGCAGCAATGGCTGTTGCAGTTTTTTTACCTGCAGCAAAGGCTGTTGCAGTTCTTTTTTATCTGCAGCAAAGGCTGTTGCAGATCTTTTGTATCTGCAGGAAAAGCTGTTGCAGTTTATTTAACCTGCAGCAAAGGCTCTTGCAGTTTTTTAAAGTCTGCAGTGCATATTTTTTTTAAAAATCTGCAGTGAAGGTTGTTGTGTATAGTTTTAAACCTGCAGCAAAAGGTGTTGTGTATAGTTTTAAACCTGGAGCGAAGGTTGTTCTGTATAGTTTTAAATCTGCAGCAAAGGGTATTGTGTATATGTTATACAAGCACTAAAGGTTGCCTTTTTTGTATACTTTCAAAAACATCGCATTCCACATGAGGGCACTTGAGAACTTGGACTGTGCACTAGCTTTTGTGTTGCGACTTCTGAAATACTTGTGGGAGTTTGTTTTTGTGTATTGCTGTGACTTTGTTGTGACATCTGTATGTGCACAGAAGAGGCAGGCGCCTCTGTACGTATAATTGAACATGACGCTTTTCTTTTTATTTATTTATTTCTTTTCAATACTGTGAGCCCTGCCGGGCTGTCACAGCGTGGGAATACAGAGCACAAAGTTCAGGCAAAGAATGCAGACAAGTTTTCTTCAAGAGTGTCAACCATGTTATTGCTCGGAAACACACAAGAATTCAAGTTATTCCACTCAACAATTCTCTTGACAATGAAAGAGTGCTTAAAGACATCAACTCTTGGCACATAAGGCATTATAGCGTAATTGTGATTAGTCCGTGGTGAAACCCTTCCAGGAGGCTTCAAATACAAACTGGAATTCAGGTTCAGCTCATTCTTATAGAGTTGATATAAAAACTTAAGGCGTGCGATTTACCTTATCACAGCCAACGTAGGGAGACCCGCCCTGTTGAGCATGGAGGTTACCGAGTGCGTTTTGTCGTAATCAGAAAAAAATAAACCTAACCGCCATTTGTTGAATGCGCTTTTATTTATCTGTTATGCATTGTTGATGAGGGTCCCAAATTATGCAAGTATACTCCAAATTTAGTCTAACAATGGTAGTGTATGCCTTAAGTTTGATATCTGGTGCAGCATCTCTCAATTTACGCCGTAATAAACGAAGCTAGCGCTGGGCTGATCCACATATGTTTTTGACGTGTTCATTCCAGTTGAGGTTACTAGTAATTGCTACGCCAAGATATTTCGGCTTTGTCGAACGCGTACGAAAATATCAATGGAGTTTTCTTATTCGTAATTGTGATGCAAACAGATTTATCAAAATTGATTTGCATATGCCATTTTTCACACCAGTTATAAATTCGACATAAAGCATCATTTAGTCGTCCTTGATCAGAAACATTCTTAACGCGGCAAAACAAGAGGCATTCATCGGAAAACAACGGCACTTCAATCATGGGATGTACATCAGTTGCGATACCATTAATATACAGTAGGAACAAAATTGGACCCAAAACCGACCCCTGAGGTACACCTGATGATACAGGAAGGAAAGAGGAGCACTCGCCATCTATTTCAACAAACTGGTGTCTCTTGTGTAAGTAGGCCTGAATCCACTTAATAATTTTTGAATTTACATTACACCCATAAAGTTTTTCAATTAGCTTGCTATGGCTAACCCTATCAAATGCCTTTGATAAATCCAGAGCGATGACATCAACTTGTTCGCGACAATTAAGGGCTTCTGAAAAACTGTGTATTGCTTCAAATGATTGCGTGACAGCTGACAGACGCCTTCGAAAACCATGTTGTTTGTTGTAAAAGAAATTATTATTGTTTTCTATATATTATACTAACTGTTTACTAATTATATGCTCTAAGATTTTGCAAGCCGTACAAGTTACGGAAATTGGGCGGTAGTTCCCAATGTCTAGCTTGTCTCCAGACTAATAAACAGGTACAATCCTCGCTAATAACAATTGACTTGGTAATACACCATTTATTAATGACAGAGAAAAGATTTTAACCAAGAAGCATGCAATCCATTTACAGTATCGCTTTAAATACTCATTCGGTATTTTGTCAGGACGAGGATACTTTTTTACGTCCAATTTTAGCAACGTGCAACACCTCCTTCTCTCGACGCCCTATTTGTACGCAGCCCGTTATATGCGCCGGGAAAATTTTCATCGTCCGCGATACCCTCATGCAGCCACGTTTTAGGTATTGCTAATATATGTGGATCATGTAATAGCAACACGCATTCCAGTATGTCAACCTTTTTCACAATGCTGCGAGCATTTACGTTTATCAGCCTGAGCTCATGCTCCTTTCCTTGTCAGACTTGGCCACGGGGGCCGGCTTCGGCGTTACTGCGCATCCTCACCCTACAGTTAGACTGGGCGTCCCATGTATAGGGGATGTCGTTAATGAAAAGCTTGTCATAAACAAGCCCTACCTTAGATCCTTCATTTTTGTCAACTTTAGCCGATTGCCAGAGCAACTTTCTCTTTTGAAGCGTTTCGTCGAGTAGTCATCAGCGATACCTACCTTCGTGCCTTTCAGTTTCTTGCAGTTTGTGAAGATAGCTATTTTTTTATTGTAGTCGTACAAGCGTAAAATAACGGGTTGATCCCATTCATGCCTTCTTTTACAAAGTTCTATCGACAGACGTCGATTTGACACAAGAGAATTCTATCGACAGACGTCGCTTTGGCACAAAGCAGTGTGAAAAATATGTTCCTGGTGACTTTATCTTCTAAGTCTACTCACGTCTTGTTAACACTTTCCTTTACACCAAACACAATCAGATTGTTACGCCGGGCTCTGCCTTCAATTTCACGTATTTTTGGTTGTTGATGCTGAACAGTGCTTTCGAGATTTTTAACAGTAGCCTCGATATTTGCCAACTTCACACCTTGCTCGGCAAATAAATCACGCTTCCCTTCAATATGCGTCAGTCGTGCTTCTTGTAGCCTTTGTTTTTTTAAGATTTTTTCAAGCATTTCTTCAATAGGAGGACCCGGGTTGCTTTCTATGTCGCCGGCCACAAGGAGTTCTAGGTGCGACCATAGTGCATGCAAAACGTCACGGCACTTCACTGGGAGCGGCAGCACAACAAGACACAAACAGTCCGATCGTAACTGCGAAACATAGGAGTAGTAACGAACCTGTAAGGCAATGCAAACGTGTCTAAACGACATTGTCGTTGTGGTTCCGCCGCTCCCACTGAAGTCTGTCATGTACGGGCTGTGCCGTATATGCTCGATGCCGGTCCATGACATGCTCCCACCTGGAAGGTTCCATTGGCTCATCCCGAGAATGTCCCCGTCGCCTGCTTGAAGCCATGATGAATCGGGCTGAAGTGGACTGTCGTTGCTGGTTGATACGGCGCTGGCGATTAGCGGCAGCATCTTTAAGCCAATCCAAACGTGTCTAAACGACATTGTCGTTGTGGTGCCGCCACTCCCACTGAAGGCGGTCAGGTACGGGTTGTGCCGTATATGCTCGATGCCGATCCATGACGTGCTCCCGCCTGGAAGGTTCCATTGGCTCATCCCGAGAATGCCCCATCGACTGCTTGAAGCCATGATGAATCGGGCTGAAGTGGATTGTCGTTGCTGGTTGATACGGCGCTGGCGATTAGCGGCAGCATCTGTAAGCCAATCCAAACGTGTCTAAACGACATTCTCGTTGTGGTGCCGCCGCTCCCACTGAAGGCGGTCAGGTACGGGTTGTGCCTTATATGCTCGATGCCGGTCCATGACGTGCTCCCGCCCGGAAGATTCCATTGGCTCATCCCGAGAATGTCCCCATCGCCTGCTTGAAGCCATGATGAATCGGGCTGCAGTGGACTGTCGTTGCTGGTTGATACGGCGCTGGCGATTAGCGGCAGCATCTTTAAGCCAATCCAAACGTGTCTAAACGACATTGTCGTTGTGGTGCCGCCGCTCCCACTGAAGGCGGTCAGGTACGGGTTGTACCGTATATGCTCGATGCTGGTCCATGACGTGCTCCCGCCTGGAAGGTTCCATTGGCTCATCCCGAGAATGTCCCCATCACCTGCTTGAAGCCATGATGAATCGGGCTGAAGTGGACTGTCGTTGCTGGTTGATACGGCGCTGGCGATTAGTGGCAGCATCTGTAAGCCAATCTAAACGTGTCTAAATGACATTGTCGTTGTGGTGCCGCCGCTCCCACTGAAGGCGGTCAGGTACGGGTTGTACCGTATATGCTCGATGCTGGTCCATGACGTGCTCCCGCCTGGAAGGTTCCATTGGCTCATCCCGAGAATGTCCCCATCACCTGCTTGAAGCCATGATGAATCGGGCTGAAGTGGACTGTCGTTGCTGGTTGATACGGCGCTGGCGATTAGCGGCAGCATCTTTAAGCCAATCCAAACGTGTCTAAACGACATTGTCGTTGTGGTGCCGCCGCTCCCACTGAAGGCGGTCAGGTACGGGTTGTGCCGTATATGCTCGATGCCGATCCATGACCTGCTCCCGCCTGGAAGGTTCCATTGGCTCATCCCGAGAATGTCCCCGTCGCCTGCTTGAAGCCATGATGAATCGGGCTGAAGTGGACTGTCGTTGCTGGTTGATACGGCGCTGGCGATTAGCGGCAGCATCTTTAAGCCAATCCAAACGTGTCTAAACGACATTGTCGTTGTGGTGCCGCCGCTCCCACTGAAGGCGGTCAGGTACGGGTTGTACCGTATATGCTCTATGCCGGTCCATGACTTGCTCCCGCCTGGAAGGTTCCATTGGCTCATCCCGAGAATGTCCCCGTCGCCTGCTTGAAGCCATGATGAATCGGGCTGAAGTGGACTGTCGTTGCTGGTTGATACGGCGCTGGCGATTAGCGGCAGCATCTGTAAGCCAATCCAAACGTGTCTAAACGACATTGTCGTTGTGGTGCCGCCGCTCCCACTGAAGTCTGTCATGTACGGGTTGTACCGTATATGCTCGATGCCGGTCCATGACTTGCTCCCGCCTGGAAGGTTCCATTGGCTCATCCCGAGAATGTCCCCGTCGCCTGCTTGAAGCCATGATGAATCGGGCTGAAGTGGACTGTCGTTGCTGGTTGATACGGCGCTGGCGATTAGTGGCAGCATCTTTAAGCCAATCTAAACGTGTCTAAACGACATTGTCGTTGTGGTGCCGCCGCTCCCACTGAAGGCGGTCAGGTATGGGTTGTACCGTATATGCTCGATGCCGGTCCATGACTTGCTCCCGCCTGGAAGGTTCCATTGGCTCATCCCGAGAATGTCCCCGTCGCCTGCTTGAAGCCATGATGAATCGGGCTGAAGTGGACTGTCGTTGCTGGTTGATACGGCGCTGGCGATTAGCGGCAGCATCTTTAAGCCAATCCAAACGTGTCTAAACGACATTGTCGTTGTGGTGCCGCCGCTCCCACTGAAGGCGGTCATGTACGGGTTGTGCCGTATATGCTCGATGCCGATCCATGACGTGCTCCCGCCTGGAAGGTTCCATTGGCTCATCCCGAGAATGTCCCCGTCGCCTGCTTGAAGCCATGATGAATCGGGCTGAAGTGGACTGTCGTTGCTGGTTGATACGGCGCTGGCGATTAGCGGCAGCATCTGCAAGCCAATCCAAACGTGTCTAAACGACATTGTCGTTGTGGTGCCGCCGCTCCCACTGAAGTCTGTCATGTACGGGTTGTACCGTATATGCTCGATGCCGGTCCATGACTTGCTCCCGCCTGGAAGGTTCCATTGGCTCATCCCGAGAATGTCCCCGTCGCCTGCTTGAAGCCATGATGAATCGGGCTGAAGTGGACTGTCGTTGCTGGTTGATACGGCGCTGGCGATTAGCGGCAGCATCTTTAAGCCAATCCAAACGTGTCTAAACGACATTGTCGTTGTGGTGCCGCCGCTCCCACTGAAGGCGGTCAGGTACGGGTTGTACCGTATATGCTCGATGCCGGTCCATGACGTGCTCCCGCCTGGAAGGTTCCATTGGCTCATCCCGAGAATGTCCCCATCACCTGCTTGAAGCCATGATGAATCGGGCTGAAGTGGACTGTCGTTGCTGGTTGATACGGCGCTGGCGATTAGCGGCAGCATCTGTAAGCCAATCCAAACGTGTCTAAACGACATTGTCGTTGTTGTGCCGCCGCCCCCATTTACAGTAAATCTTAGAGTAATGGCAACTTTCCTTTACTCAACTATATTATACCGTGCAGTTCCGATACAACTTCATTTCTAAGATGGCTCTCATGTCGTGCAATAAATTTTTTAAACCAAGATTCAGTATTCCCACTTGCCCGCGTTGCAGTCCCGATTCAAACAGGCTTCTTCGGACTACCCGCCAGTTTGGGGGGTGGGTGTCACTTTCGCTCGGTGACAAACTCTGACACCGTGTCCCATTCACAGTTAAGCCGCTGCTTGTGCATAAGTGTTAGCCAACCTATTTCATAGGAAGGATAGCAAATTATTACATTTATGCTAAAAAGAAGGACAAAAAAGAAGCACATGGCATATGCCCTTGTGTTATGCTTCTTTCTTGTGCACAGTTTTTTCCCATGCATAAATGACACGCACAGTTGATCAGGATGGCAATGTGCGCAAGCTTGTGCAGCCATAGAGTCATTCATTGAAAGAACACGGTTTCATTGAGATGGGTAGATAATGCACAAGATATTATCATGCAAAAAATATTGCACCAGACTGGAGAACATAGCAAACTGAGCCACAGCATGATTCTCCGGGGAGGAAACAGCTCATTGTATTCCTAGAAGTTGACTTGATAGTAAGTGACTAATAAATTCACAGTGGCTAATGAGCTCGCAGCAATAGTGTTTGGAAACTTTGCCATACCGACAGCGTTCGTTTCACGTTCTTTTCCCACCTGTGAAAAAAATTGCGTACCAAGCAGTCAGCATCAAATTGGCTGCTGCCGACGAGGTCGCAGCAGGCGGCGGTGTACCCTCCGGAGGTGGTCAGCATGCACTCCCCGTGGTCCTTGAAAATAGTTCACCACGCGGTTACGTTGCTGCTGGCCCCTCAGGTACAGCTCCCGCGGTGGTGGCACCCTCATGGATGGTGCTGGCGGGTCGACCAGATCTGC
This sequence comes from Dermacentor variabilis, assembly GCF_050947875.1. Lineage (NCBI taxonomy): Eukaryota > Metazoa > Arthropoda > Arachnida > Ixodida > Ixodidae > Dermacentor > Dermacentor variabilis. The sequence goes on from NC_134575.1 coordinate 57,644,320, forward strand.
AGTCTGCTGGACAGCTGGAGACACGTCACTGTCGTCATCGTCCTCCTCCGGGGCAGGCTCACGTGCCGCCAAGGCTATGTTGTGAAGAGCTGCACAAGGGGCAATGATGGTCGCCGCTCAATCATGGTTGTCGAGCAGGGTCCGGTAACGCTGCAAGCACCGGAACCTGCTCTTTAGAACCCCGATGCACCTCTCCACGACATTGTGCATGGTGGTGTGCTCCTTGTTGTAGAGGCTCTCAGGGGTGCTGCCAGCTGGATGCCCCGGCACTGGTGTCAAGAGCCACGGCTCCAAGAGACAGCCGGAGTATCTTGCGCAAGGGCAGGGTGACAGTTTTAGCAATATCTACTTCATTGTGGCGCATATTTGCAGCACTTACCAAGTAAACATTCACCAGAGCGCAGTTCTGCTTCAAAGTATGCATGGAGAAGGTTCATACGCCACACCAATGAATCATGACAGGACCTCAGGAAGCAGGAGTTGATGTCTTCGATCCAGAGGTCTGCATCGCATGTCTGAAGATTAAAAATTTGTGCAAACAGTTGTCGTACAAGTCCTGTAAAGCACTTTGTTATATGAACCTAACTGAATATCCGCACACTGTGACAGACTGTTCGAATTATGCTATGAACAAATCTCGGACATGGAAGCTCTCGTAGTTAAAGTTTCAACACGCAGATTTGCTTTCGTCAGGGCACTGTCAGTCTAGCACGCCTTTTAACTGCTCGGAACGTCACAACTTGCTGGCACCCCCGCGTTTACCCCCATTACTGTTAAACGTTTCAGCTAGTGTTCCACAACACCTCAAAAATGACAAATTGAAGGCACAAAACCGGAATAAAAGAGCTCCTTTTGTGCTAATAAATGGCACATGTATTGTAGGTTGTAGCGCCCATCTTTAAACGTGTGCACATTGAACGAGGACGCAGGACGGCAGCACAGGACAGCGAGTAATACGGCATAATCCAGCAGGAGCGGCGTTTTGAATCCATCGACATCGTGAATCAAGCTTCGGGGATACTTCGCGATCGAGCAACGTCAATTTCATGCGCTGTGGAGATCGTTTAGCCGCAGTGTGTCCCGCACCACAAGATTTCCTCACTGTTCCATCGCGATGTACCCTCAAAAGGAATCAATTCCCGTTGTGCATAGATCGAGAATACCGCTCCTACTAGATTCTGTTGCAGCAGTCCGAGCGAAATGGAAAATTACTGCGACACAAACGAAAAAAAATATCACTAAGAATACAATGCAAGAATAATACTTACCATCATGGTGTTCATGGCGTAGAAACCCTGCCTCGACATATAGCTCTGTGTATCTCCATATCTCAGGCCTTGGGGCTGCTGTATGGCAATAATTGTGCCTCGACGCAGCCGAGCATACCGGGGATCAGTCCGAGCCGCGCTCACGCCGCTTTGCCCTGGCCTTCGCTGCTGTCGTCTGGGGGAAGTCCATTCACCGCTTTTTCCCGCCAACGACAGTTATGGCGTTTGCCACTTCGTGGATAGTGTCGCTGACGGACGACTACGAAAGGCCGATGAATTCTTGACTGCCGACGCCCCGCTGGAAGCTTCTCGTTGCGAAAAACCTCAGCGCACACAACACCTTCCGCTCAGAAGAAATTCAACTGGCTCGCTGGCACCCGATGATGGGGTCGAGATCACCGCACAACCAACGCACCCTTTCTTTTGAGAAACAAAAAGGACACCGGAATTCGCCTTCTGTCATCTCTTCAAACGCATTTCGCACCTCCACCCGCTGTCCTTCCTCCTCAAGCTACCCCAGCGCAACAACCAAAGTTTCTAACGCAAGCGCCATTTTTCTTGAATTAGACTATGCATTAGATCCGAACGTGCTAGTCAGCAGCCGAAGCCGCCTTTTGGATCTAATGCAATTCACCAGACGCGCCATGCCAATCCGGTCTCGTAACGATCGATTATCGCTCCAAACTTCTCAACCCCCGTCGCGTTCGGCGCCTAGCAGACGAAATGATCGGTGGGCTGATCATTGACAGGAGCGTGTCGTCATTTTGACTTCACCAAAAACGGGGCCGCGCCCCGCTATGGCGATGTCGGCGCGCGGGAGGACAATCGCGCGCGCCGGTAACCGAACGAACGCGCCGAACAGCCATCTCCGATCGCACCCCAGGAGTGCTGTTCAAGTATTATATAGTCTATTTTTGCTTCCTAAAACGTACTAATGCGTTGCTTTTTGTTAAGTTACCGCCTTAATTATCACATATAATTCCTTGGCTAACAAAAAACAAGCATGCGCATTTCTTTGTGTTACGTTAAACAAATACTATCGCGCCTTGTAGTATGGACATACTCAGAAATTCTGGACATTGCACCTTCACCATCCTCTGGAACTTCACACCACTGCACATGCGGCAAAATTTTGCGCAATTGTATTTCTTTTTAATAGCCGAGTATCAATAAGCTTCAACTGTCTGCCCCAATAGGTTGTCCTTTGTAACAACATATCCCGTTATGTCACGTAGTCGGAACATTGGTGTTGCGTTAAAGCAGTGTTTTGGTCGCGGATGGGCGGGTATGTCACACGACAGGAGCAAATGGTTTTGCACTCTCCCAGCAGAGGGCACATTGACTCGAACAAGCGCGAAATTTAAACCGTAAAGCGATTTATTACAGCTGGAGTTTCGAACGGTAATTGCAGAGCGAGTGCCATTCAGTCTGTTTGCACGCGCATGATTTTGTGAGGCAACAGGGAAGGATATGGAGTGTATATGGGTGTGCACACCTTGAGCGGGTGCGCGTGTGCTGTTTCAAAGTGCGTTCGCACGTGTGCATGTATGCGTGTGCTAGCATACGTATGTTTGTGTGCGCATGCACTTCTGTGTACGTGCGTGCGTGTGTGCTTGCGTGGGCGTATGCAAATGTGTATGCGGGCGAGCATTTGTAATATCTTGTGTGTTTGGGTTTGTGTGAGTGTATGCGAACGTGCGCGCATGTTTGTGTGTGTGTGTGCGCGCGCTCATTTCAGTATTTCTTTCTAAAAGCGAAATACATGCAAAAAAGAAACCGAAAACGCAGTTCCCTTCTACTTTGTGAAGAAGTATGATCAGCGAAGCTGTGCATGTGGGCCGCTTAATGGCGAATGACACCTCCGCCTCTGTTCGGCAGGGAATTTCACAATCTTCGGGATTGGCCCACGTATGGGGAGTTCTTCAAGCTTGCGTCATTTCCGCCGCTTTTCACGCCGTCACTTCCGCGGCTTTTGTATTCCACTGACAGTGTCGAGTGTTGTGAAATTTAGGAAAAGGAAGAAAAGAGATTCCGATTAGTGATTCAGTCGAGGAGCAGAAAAAATGAAAGAATCAGTGCGCACAGCACGTGGTGGCAGCCCTCAATATCTGAAGGCCTTTGGTTAATGTTTCATACAAAACAGTACACTTTCAAAGGACATAATGGCATCTCATCATGGCAGTACAATTTATTTCAGTTTATTTGACCATCAGAGGAGACAGTAGAGCAGCCAGTAGCCGGCAGAAACATGCCCAGCAGAGCACCTAGCTATAGAATAATTCCCTGTTCTTCCTGCGCTTTCTTTTCTCTTCTTTGCTCCTCCAAGTCAAATTGCAGGCATGGATCATTCATTGCGCTTTCCCAGACAGTGTACATATCCGCGCAATCATCCGTCTTTTTGGAGCACGCCGTCTCTTCTAACTCCCTATTGGGCTTTAGGACTCCCCACAGCATGCATTGTGGTTTTCCTGAAATAAAGGCAAAACCAATGTGAGCTTTAAGGCACATGCACATATTTTCATTTCTGGAAATATCTCGTACTTGACATCAATGAAGTAAGTCCAATGTAACACCAAGGAGAAAAGAATACACGTCGTTTTTCATCGGAACACTAGCTGCAAAAATAAATTCTTTGTTTACTGATGTGCAGTTTCTGTTATACTTCTCTTATATTTTAAGTGTTGCAGAATAATTATGAGGAACATATACACCAAACCACCGTGAATTTAGACATGTCGCCATATTAGAGAGCTCAGCTAGAAAAGAGTTGCGACCAGCCGCGGCGTTTTTTGCCCTTGGCAGCTGTACCACAGTGCAGAGCTGCATCCCGCTTGCCTTTGCCATTGCAGTTTAGTAAGCCGTGTGCTCTCTTCGCGAATTACTCGAGCAATTATATTTACTGCAGCTGCCGAGCCCACAATGCTGTCTTCTCATTGTTACTGGGTGTATCGACATCCTTCTTTCCCTGCCCATGCAGTGAGATGATTTTGAAGCCAATCCGGATCCGGAAAACGCCGGTATACTCGATGAACTCCAAAAAAATAGAATCTGGCTAATCGCAAATAATTTCGGAAGGACCGCAAAAAACAACTTCTCACTACAGATCAGACTATTGCCCACGTGAGCCAGCGAGTGAACGATATCGAAACATATTGTCAGAGCTTTGTATTGCTTCGCACATACATTGGCAACCTACGAAGCAATACTAGCCAGACAGCTCAACATGTTAGCGATAGTGAGGAGTGTCTTGACGATGCGGAAAACAGATAATGTGGAACAAATAAATTTTCTATGGGCTTCCAGACTCTTAGATTCCAGAAAGTTACGCCCAATCCCAGGAACTGGTCTTAGGCATTGTCCAGACATTTTACGCTTTACCTCAGACCCGAAAGAAATAGAACGGTCCATCGTCCTGGCTGCCACTCTACCGGCAACAATCACCCCATTACCGTATATTTTTTTTACGAAATGAAAGAAGACATACCTTCTAGGGCGCAGGAACTGAATGGAACGAATTACAGCATTTCACAAGAATATTCCCGTTGTGTTAGAGAACGCGCGTAGGCATCTGAATGCTTTCGCCAAAAGCAAAATGTGGCCACTTTTATCTACGTTTCAGAACCCTGAAAATTGGTTCGAAATAATATACTTACGACGAGCTCTCGCAATTGGTAAAGGAAGTTGCATAGCAATCCACACAGAATAAGAAGATAAGATCCCTGCAAGGTTTCTCGAGCTAATCTTACATTCACTGTAATCTTCGCTTATATACGCAGCTTGCTGCCAAAGCGCGAACTCGCGTCCAACATTGTTTTATCGTCTGCCACTAATGCACTTGTAATAACAGAATTCTGGATACATGTCTATATTGGAGATGCCGAAGTTCATGCCGATTTGCCTAATTTCAAAGCTTATCAGTAACATGGTCGTGATGCACACAGGGGTGGAGTACTTGAGCCAGAGAATCAGCAACGCCAATCGTCAGTATTTTATATTCATTCAATTATCGAAATGTTCTGGGTAGTTTGCCGCGCTGAACCACGAACGGTACTTTAACGCGTGTGTGTACAGGCAGACCCAAACCAACTCCAACTTTCCCCGCAAATTGAACAATATTCTAAGCACCCTCACGGGAGCGCATCTGAATGCAGACGTCGTTCAGTATGGCAATTCTAATTATGATAATTATACATTGGTCTAATTAATTTACCAATAAACCAGAAGCAACCAATTTTATTTATGTCTGTCTTAATTTTAGCCTTTCGTAGCTAATACCTCAACCAACGCGTCTTACGCCGAACTCGGAAAATATGTTAGATTTTGAAGTAACTCGAGAAGCAGTTGGCAACGAACGAACGATTTATTAAAGGTTAGTGTAGCTTTTATAGTCTTTATCTTGTGACGTCACCGCAGCCACTGCCGATTCACAAGAAGCATGGCCGGTGAATCTAACAAAACAAACACGTGTCAGCGGCGCATGCTGATTCACAACAATTCTTCCCCCTTAAGGAGTGAAGTGGTCCGGGGCTGGTGCTTCCGCTTCGACCTACGCAGTGTCACTTCAGCCCTGTCAGTCACTTGCGGTTCGCTGGTAGCAACCTCGGCATCGGCCCGCCCGCCCGATGGCGTTCGAATGTCGGTGCCTACTTAAGCCTGACTGACTGCTGTCGTGTCCTTGACACTGCGAGTCTGCCGCGGCGTTCTGGCTGACTTTAGTCGTTGGTACTTGCATGGGGGCCTCGGGTTCCACCGCTTCTCCCACGCTGGTCCTCCTGGTTTTTAGCTTGTCGAGGTGGCGGCGATGTTGCTCCCCATCTGCAGTCTTTACCGTTGCCATTCGCGAGCTTTCGGTGGACTCTACCATGCCTGGTTTCAATTTGTCACCCACTCCGTAGTTCTTGAACCAGACGTCTTTGCTCAGCGGTGGGCCACTGTTGCACGCACCTGCAGAAGGGAAAGGTCGTAACACGACGCTGTGCAATAAAGAACGTGGCTGATATCCGAGAAGCATAGAAGCTGGGGTTTGCCTATTTGGCAAGGGAGTGCGCCGATAATGGGAAAGAATGTGGTCTAGCCGAGCTTGCAAACTGCCGCGTGTGTTTTTGTTTAACCCCTATTTGACAGTCCGTACTGCCCTTTCCGCCAGGCCATTAGACTGCGGTTTGTAGGGGGCTGTCCGCAAATGAGCGATGTCATTGCGCTTCATAAATGCCCTGAATTCTTAGCTAGTAAACTGGGGCCCGTTGGTCGTCACCAGGGTCCTCGGCAAACCGAACCGGCTGAACATAGTCTGCAGTGCTTCAATTGTCTTTGCCGAACTGGTGGTCTTCATGGCGGTAACCTTGATCCATTTCGTATGGGAATCAACCACGATCGACAACATGTTACCTTCCACAGGACCCGCAAGATCGACATAGACCCTAGACCATGGCTCCCTGTGTCCGGCCAAGGCACGGGTTGTCGGGCAGGAGGCATGCTGCCCCATTCTATGCATGTGGGACACGCGTTGACCAGCTTATCAATGTCCCGATCGAGCCCTGGGTACCATAAAACAGTACGTGCCAGGTTCTTCATAGCTGTTATCCCTTGATGTGCATTATGCAGCATACGCAGCATTGACTGCCGCGCACTTGTTGAAATAACCGCTCGATGGCCCCAGTACACAACTCCGTGGCTGTACGTCAGTTCGTCTTTCCTGTGCATGTACACGCGTAACGGCCGCTGCGCCGGTTGCAAGTACCGTGGCCAGCCATTCTGAATGTAATCGCGGACTTGCGCTATGTCGCTGTCGTGAACAGTCATTTTAGCCAAGTCACTCGCCGACCGAGGACAGGTATTGAGGTGATCGGTCAGAAGAACATACTCACGAGCGTCATCTTCTGCAGCCTCAGTGTTATGCTCCTGCCGCACCGATAAACGGCTGAGGGTGTCTGCAGGAATCAACGTCTTTCCTGGTTTGAACTGAAGTTTGTAGTTCTAGGCGCTTAGCAATAGGGACCAACGCTGAATCTGGGCAGCGGCCATGGCGTGAACGGGCTTGTCGGGGCTGAAAAGGCTCAGAACAGGTTTGTGATCTGTAACAAGCGTGAAATGATTCCGGAGCAGATATTCCCGGAACTTTCTAACCCCGAAGACAACTGCCAATGCCTCTCTTTCAATTTGAGCGTAATTACGCTCAGCAGCTGAAAGCCATCGCGACCGGAACCCAATTGGTCGATCTTGCCCATTTACTCTGATATAGCGCTGCGCGGACGCCACACGACGACGCATCGGTTTCCAAGATAAGCGGCTGACTTGGATCGTAATGCGCCAAGAACTTAGCTTCCTCTAGCAGCCGCTTTGTTGCTAGGAGCGCGTTATCTTGTCTCGCTCCCCACAGCCAGCGTATGTTCTTTCTTAGCAGTTCATGCAGTGGCTCTAGAACAGTAGCCAAGTTTCCCAGAAATGAGTGGTAGTAGGTCACGAAGCCCAAAAGCGCCCGTAGTGCCGCAACACCGGTTGGCTTCGGCATTTTCATTATTGCAGCAATGTTGTCCATCTTAGGTAACAATCCGTTCGTATTTATACGATGTCCCAAAAATTCAGCTTCTGCTTGTCGGAACTTGCATTTCTGCGGATTCAGCTTGACACCGTCTTGCCGGAAACGTCTGAAAACTTCACGCAGCGTCTCGCAGTTGCCGCGTTTCTCCGCGGCTACCACATCATCCAAATATACTTGATTGCCCGGAATGCCTTGCAGGATGCCGTCCATACGTCTCTAAATATCGCAGGAGCAGAGGCTACATCAAAAGGAAGCCTATTAAAGCAAAACAGGCCTTTCGGAGTGTTTACGACCAATATCTTAGTTTTGTCGTCAAGCGGCAACTGACTGTAAACATCCTTCAAGTCGATGGTGCTGAATAATTCACCACCGTTTAGGTTTCCAAAGATATCCCTTATTTTTGGCAATGGGTACTGCTCCGTGACGCATGCAGCATTTGCGTTCACCTTAAAATCGCCACACAAAACCGAATGGAACCATTCTTTTTGATAACGGGAACGAAAGGCGTGGCCCACTCTGCACTGTCGACAGGCGAGAGAATGCCATGCTTAACAAGTCTGTCTATTTCATTTGACAATTGCTCCCCCATTGCATATGGCATAGAACGTGCTTTGCAGAACCGCGGCATCGCATTTTCCCGCAACTGCAAATGGACTGCGGGGCCATCAATTAGCCCTAGACCTGGCGTAAACAAATCGCCGAACTCCTCTAAGAGTGCGCTAACCAAAGTACTGTCAGGGACATTTTGCTCACCGGAGGTTTTCTCGCCGCGAATGCTGCAGACGGGCCTTCCGCTACGCTCAAATGCGCCGATGACATCTCGTCCGCACAAGTTCGGGCCATTGCATTGCAGTACGGTTAGAGTTGCATCTAGGGTCTTTCCCACGTACGAGACCGGAAGTTTCACCTGACCCCTCACGGGAAGCTTGCCAAGAAAGCAGGACAACTGCAAGGACATCTCGCGGAGCGCAGGCCAAGCATGCCGATGCTTGCAGTAGGTTTTCCATGTAATGACGGAAACAGGTGATCCGCTGTCCACTTTCCTTGTCAGGGGAATGCCGCTCCACAAGAGGGTGTGAACCACAGGCTTGACCAAGTTTACCGACGTTGTGTACAAACTCAGTAGAGGAAGTTCGTTGCCGTCGCTCTCTGGAGAATGCTCCTCACAAAGGGCAACCCCTTGTTTCCATACAAACATCTTAGCTAGGCGCCCTTTAAGTCGGCAGCGAAAACGCTCCGCCCGGCGAAACTTGCACTTTGCTGCCTTGTGTTTAGTGCTACCACAGCACGCGCAAACGACGTCTTCGCTTGGTGGAGAAGTGCTCGGATGAGTCTTGTGGTAATACGGTTGACCTTGCACCTTGCTCATCACGGCATGGACGTCGCCATAATCCTGTGTCCTCTCCATGTGATCAACGTTCAGAGCTGCCATCTATGCTGCTAACGCTATATCTTCGGCTTCTTTCAGCGTCAGCGAAGGTCTGGCCAAAAGCTTCCGACGAACGCCGGCATCACGTAGGCCACAAACAAGTCTGCCTCGTAGCATCCTGTCCCGTGCCTCGCCAAAGTTGCAACTGCAGGCATTCTTCCGAATTTCCACACTGAAGTCATTCGTTGCCTCGTCGGGACGCTGGCATCTGGTGAAGAACTTGTAGGACTCTGCTATTTCGTTGCACTGTGGCGCAAAGTGTTCTGCAAGCAGTTCAAGCAGCTTCTCGTAGGTAAGGTCTTGAATCATCTTCACCGGCGCGCACCGTACCGTTATTATGCCAACTGTTGCCGTGCTTAAGGCTGCCGTTAGCAGGGCTCGTTGTTTCTTCGAGTCGACGATATCGTAAGCTTCAAAGTAGGACTGCAGACGCACCTAGTAAGCGTCCCAACTGTCTTCAGTTTCATCGAAACTCGGTGGTCCGGCGTGGGCCGCCATGGAGCAGGCACGGCCCGGTGGTGGGCAGCCTCGTCGCCACTGAAGTAACTCAAGAAGCAGTTGGCAAAGAACGAACGCTTTATTAAAGTTTAGTGTACCTTTTATAGTCTTTATCTTGTGACGTCACCGCAGCCACTGCCGATTCACAAGAGGCATGGCCGGTGAATCTAACAAAACAAACACGTGTCAGCGGCGCATGCTGATTCACAACAGATTTGATACTAACCAACGATCCCAACAGCATGTGATCAATATAACACATCTCTAGGAAAGAAGCAACCACAAAGTTGTTCATTTTACTTTTATCTATGTTCCGCTAACACGTGAAATTTATAAGAAAACCTTACGACTTTACGGCAAGACTTATTACGAAGCAATTATAATGAGCTGATCAGTCTCTTCCCTATATTCGAAAGAGCTTTTCCTAGGCATACTGTGCAAGAAAATTGCTTGCTTTTCAAGAAAGAGTACGTGAATTAACTCAGAAATATGTACCGGTATGCACCTTCTGTGCTAACAAAGACAAGCAATGGTTTGGTCAATGACTGAAACTACTAGAGGACAAGAAAAAAACATTATTTCCGAGCAGCAAAACTGAGACAGAGCCCAAGCACGCCGGACAAACACTATGCAGCGGAAACCGCACATTTTGCCGCAATACGTAGCGATAAGTGCAACTTTTTTCATAATGAACTTCCTAACATGTTATCAAGCAACCTGCAGCTGTTCTGGCGCGTGGATAACACGGAAGAAAATGCACAATCACATTTGCTGACGAGCAGAATGAGATTATATGTGACACAAAAAGCGCAAATGCATTTAACATCGCTTTTGCAAGTGTATTCCCTCAGAAGTGTGACTTTCTTTTTTGCTTACAAAGAAGTGCCACCAGTGAACTATGTCCGAGATAGGTCACATCATCACCTTGCTTTCATGAAATTATTTCAATGTTTTGGCTAAATACTAAGAACATTTCTCCAAACAACCTGTGCCTTTTGTATTCTCAGTCCCTTTCGGCAGGTTAAACACCTGATGACTAGAAAGTGTGAAAGTTGCTTCCGAATATTAAATCATGCAATAAACAGTCACCGTTGACTTATCGTTCAATATCTTTGACAAGAATACCATATAGTGTCATGTAACTTGTCCTTTATTCACAAATAATGAACTTTCTGGGCTCCAACAATTTCTTTTGTTCTTTACGGCACTATTTTAGGAAAGGCTCATCCTGTGAAAGTCAGCTAAATAACTTTCATCATGATTTACATTTAAATTTTGACCATTATCAACAAACTGATGTCTTATTCTTAAATTTTGCGAGGGCTTTCGATCAAGTGTCCCATCAGCTCCTACTAATCAAACTTTGTGGTCTAAATATTCACCTTGTTCTTCTTAACCTGATTGAAGCTTTTCTGATCAATAGTTTCCCATATCTCTTTGTTAATGCGCACATTTCTAAGCCTCTGCCGCTAACGTTCGGTGTCCCCCAGGGTTCGGTACTGGAGCCCCTATTGTTCTTAATATACATAAATAACTTGCCTTTACGTGTGACATGCCAAATTGATTTGTTCGAGGATGACTGCGTCATTTATCATTCTGTCACTAACCCTTCTGAGCAGAAAGTTCTTAAAAATAATCACAACTGTATTCGAGTATGGTGTGACCAACGCCTCATGACACTTATCCCCACTAAATCTATATCAATAACTTTTCCGCATCGTCGTAATTCCTTTTCTTTTCTTTACACGGTCGGAAACGCTAATGTGGAAAGTCTCGAAACAAATGAGTACCTAGGAGTAACATTGTTATATAATCTGACATGGTGCACACATATCAACAAAATAGTTCCATTTGCTAACAAAGCACTCGGCCTTCTAAGACGTCATTTACGTCACGGGCCTGAACACCTAAAATTTCTTACTTATAAATCCGTTATCAGACCACAACTTGAGTACGCCGCAGCAATCTGGAGCCCACATCAGGTGTACCTCATAAATACGCTTGAGGCAGTGCAGAATCGAGCCGACCGGTTTATTCATTAATCTTATTCGTAACATGCCAGTGTATCATCCTTAAAGGCAGCGGCATCTCTATTACCTCTCGCACTGCTTCAACGCATCGCACCTTTAGGTCTGTTCCTTTCGTTTATTACAACACCCGTAATCGCCCAAGTTTTATCTTCCCACCGGCCCGCATATCTAAACGTACTGGTTATGCCTTTCAAGTCGCCCGACCTCGCAGTCACACTGCAACATTCTCCGTCTTCTTTTTCCCACGCACCGCATACGATTGAAATCACCTTTCCCACAGCTTTACCGCTATGACCTGCCCGACAATATTTCTTCAAATTGTAACAGTCTAGCTGTCGTGAAATAACATGTGGTTACCTGTGTGAAAAAAAATTCTCCGTATCCACCCCCTATGTAACACACCCTACAAGGGGCTCTTAATATAATTAAATTGAAATGAAATAAGAAACATGTGCAGCATCCTAATGTGCATACAAAATTTGTTCCCTTTACCAAGTCCAGCTGGGACCTATTGTGGGGACCATGTATCCCTCCTTCTGGTGTTGCACCTGGCTCCAGTGCATTTAAAACAGAAAGTGGAACCGCATATATAGAATTTCTGGAGAACCTGAGAAATAAATTTGATCATAGTTGTCAACTTTGGAACACAAAAATGCGCCATTTATTTTGATGTATAAATGAAAAAATAGTTCGCAGCTTTGTAAGTGACGACTAGTACTTTTCTAGAAATTGAAATGCACTATCCAAACAAGGTGCTAACTTTTTTTTTCATACAAAACAAGTTACATAGTGGCCACTCGCATTGGTTCCTCTTTATGAACATTTGGGAACATCATGCTATAGTCCTTCAAATCACATGAGCGCTTCTGCGATATGGCCTCACAGACGCTTGCTCTCCGTTAACTTCGTGGTTAGCATTTCGTAAAGACATACATGAAATAGTAGAAATTCAAGTTCCATGCAGGTACTTGCTGAAATGAAAAAAAAACAAAAGCCTTGGTTTAATGTTAAAATATGTAAACTTATATGGAAACCGAGACGAACGTATGAAAAGTTTTCTGCCAACACCAGTCTGGCAAATCAGAAACGCTTGCAAGAAATAAATACTCTGTTAGACGCAACAATTGAATCTGCGAAAGATGCCTTCTTTGTTAGATTAAAGAACTTGAAAGAAAACCCAAAATCGTTTTGGAAATATGTAAAACAAAACAGAAAAGAAGGCATATCCATACCATCTTTAGGTAATACCGGCAAAACCGCAGCGTCAGACTATCAGAGGGCGGAATGCTTTAACGAGTACTTCCAATCCGTGTTTTCGCAGGTATCTTCCGGGGAAACTTTCCTTTTGAATAACGCTAATCAGGGCTATACGATGCCAGACATTGAATTTGATGCAAGTGGCGTCGATTCTTTATTACGCCATTTAGATGAAACAAAAGCAATTGAACCTGATGGAATATCTCCAATGCTCCCTAATGAGTGTCGTAGGTGCATTGCTTCGTATTTCACGATCATCTATAAGTTTCCCTTGAAACAGTCCTCATCCCCCAAGATTGGAAAACAGCAAGCATAGCACCAGTTTTTATATCGGGCGACAAAATACAGAGAAAACTATAGGCCGATTTCACTAATGTCGATGCGTTTCAAAATATTCGAACATATTTTATATAATAACATGTCTGCATCCCTTGACCTAATTTCTTTACACCTTAGGAGCACGTATTTCGAAAAGATTATCCGTGCAATACACAAGTAATAGAATTTCAGCATTTTATATCCAACGCCATTGATAACAATTGTCAGGTAGACGTGGTTTTTATTGATTCCCAAAAAACTTTCTATACTGTGCTCCATAAGCTCTTAGATGTAAATCTTGGTGCAATTATTGCTCATGAACACTTTCAAAATTAGATTAGAAACTACCTAAACGGAACAACACAGTCTGTCGTCATAAACAACGTCGTATCTTCACCAATAACTGTTCCTTCGGGCGTTCCTCAGGGAAGTGTACTTGGCCCCTTCATATTTTTGATCCACACATACGACATGGTCGAACTAATAGCATCACCCATAAAGTTATTTGCTGATGACTGCGTGATTTATAGAGAAATTACTACTGAAATGACATAGCTACTTTGCGAACATGTTTATATAAGGTAGAAAACTGGTGTACAAAACAGAACATACATTAAATATTCAAAGGTCAGTGGCGTAAGTTTTTCCATAAGGTTATCCAAATTTCGGCACCGATATAACATCAATGGCACGCTTATCGACGTAGACTCGGAATGCAAGCATGCGGGAGTCTCTTTAACCGAATCACTCGCTTGGCATAAACATATTGACACTGTCATAGCAAGAGCTAGTAGGATTCTGCATTTTATTAGCAGAAATTTCAAAAAGGCAACACGCGAAATTAAAGAAACATTATTCTTCTTACCCATCAGAACAATACTTGATTATGCCTGTGTAATATGGGGCTCCTATCAAGATTACATCATTATTAGACTGCAAAAACTACAGAACCAAGAAGTAAGGTTTGTTAGTAACAAATACAGCCCGTGCTCTCGCGTTTCAGAAGTGAAGGCCACTTTAGGATGCGATCTGCTACGTATACGTAGGCAGAAGCTAAGGCTCAAATTTTGCACGCAATAGATAACAGTCAGACAGGCATCCATCGCTATAAGTATCTTCTGTAACCAGATTACATATCGACTCACTGTGATAACAGCGAAAAGTCGCAGCCTATACCTGCAAACAAACAATTTGAATTCTCTTTTTCCCCTGAGCAATTCGACAATAGATCAGTTTGTCAAATGATATAGTAAATGCGTTAAATAACGAACCATTATATTCTATGCTGTGACGGCGCTCTTGTGAAATAAATGTGTGAGTTATATATCCTCAAAACCTGTTTGTTTCACTCTACTTGTATATCTTTCTCTATTCTGGTTGTGAGTATATTCGTGCAAATCGTTTTTTTTTTCTGACTATGTTTTGTTCCCCACTACCTAATGCCGTTATGGTTATGTAAGTACCCTGCAAATAAATAAAAATAAATAAGTATCCTCAAACATAGCGCCAGGCCCAACAACACACAGCATTCAATAGCCAAGCAGCAAGGCGAAAGCCGTGAATGTAGTGAAACAATGCTTGGTATTAAAATAAGAAGGCAAAGCGAGTTTGGAGACGGTTTCGTTTAGACGAATAAAACCGTACAAAATGATTAATGCCTGCATGTAGAGACGAGCTATAGCGCGTGCTTGAGGTTTCTTAAGTTGCGAAGATACTTACCATCCTTTTTTGGCTCAAATTCCACGAGTATACAATTAAAATCTGCCTTTACAACCTTGTATTCGTTGTGTAGACCGAATGGTGGCCTATTCCTCTTTGGCAAAGGGTCTGCTCCAGCTGGAATAACATGGCACCGCTTGTAGATGTAGCTTAAAAAATTCAATGAGGTTTAGACGAAAACCAGCATGACAGTAACCGAACAATGCCTTGCATAATTTCTGCCCTGAACTTTTCCTCTTTTACGTATATGTTTGCAATAATTGGAAATAATATTTTTGATAGTGTCATATCAGTCGCTCTCGTTACGCTACTACAAAAACGTCCCGCCAGTGTGTTCTGAGCATTCAGTTAGGTAACAATGACTGCGGTCTTCTCGTTTGCAACTTTTTCAAGGAAGTATCATTCGACGAATTCCTGGTATGCAGAATTAGGTTGAATCAGCATTATTCGAGGTAATAGTTTTTTGCCTTTTCGTAATGTCTATGTTCTAACAGCTGCGTCGAAAAATTATTATAGCGAAGTAGAACATACTGGGCATTCAATATTACCTATATGTTTGTCTGGTTTGCCGCTTCGCCACCAGGAGGCACCACCACTCCGGTGGCTAAAGTTTACGTCTACGCTCACTGGGCAATCCGCCCGATCTGCATGCGTATACCGCAATACCGTATTTGCTAAAACTATCCATTGATCTACTTCCATTCCGCAGGAAAAGGTACTAGTACTGCGGAACTTACGGCTAAAAACGCCTACAACATTGTAATAAATACAAATTACCTCGACTATTACAAAAGGATAACCACTTCATTGGTTTGCATATAGCACAATTTCGGCTTTATTGGTATTATTACAACTAGAAAAGTTGTTCCCCACACACCTGGATTTGCTGCTAACAATAAATGTCTTACGCATTTCTGTTTCTGGGTAGGTTCTGTTGTTCTCATATATTTTAGGCTTTGGGGTGATCTACGGTCAGGCAAAACTCTATCATAAAGAAACAATGCAACTGAGCAAGGGGCTTCTATGCTCACTGAAAGCACAATGATGTATGGTCAATGCAAAGTCAGCGATTGTTCAGAAATATTCACGGTTTGAATTCAGTCCCAGCACGTGTTGTGCCATTGTGTTCGTTGCAGTCACAGGGGACGCAAGTCGTCGATGCCACATGTAACGTATAGGCAAGTGATGTTTGTCGAGACATAAAACTTTCTTTTTTGAACTAATCTAATGTTAGACATGCACTTACACTGGCGAAAGGTATTGGTACCCATTCCTTTAAAAGGGATTATTGTTTGAGCATTTTGTTACACGAAGTTGAGCGCAAAAAAAGCATTTGAATCAGGCAAAAGTGTCGATCACGCGTTGTTACAGGTTCGGTGAAGTTAATATTGCGCTATTGTTGTGTTCACTTGTCTGTCTCTGCGGTGCACACTGGCGACAGAAATCCCCATTTAACTGCTTCATCTTCCACAGGCGACGTAAATAACATTGTAACACATCGCTGATTATAATAGTACAAGTATTAAGAGTGCTTGAAATAATCGAATCTTTGATCAAAAAAATAATTTTTTGGTAGGCGTTTGTTGATAAGAATCAACACTGATTTTCTCGCTCGGGCTCTAATTTTCTACTGTAAGCGCATATTTTTCATCTCGCCATTTTGTGTCTTTGCCTTTGCTGATCGTCAGCTGCGCAAAGCTTCATAATAGTGTGTCAACATGCTATCTCTTCTTAGCCGCTCGAAAACGAATACTCACGGCGCTCTGGATCCTTTAGAGTGATTCTAGTGCCGTGCTCTTCTACAACTTCGAAGTCCATTTCTTCCTGACTGAAAAGCGTGAAACATTTCATTTCCTCAGAAAGTGAGTTACTGTTTTTAAAATAACCCTAACACTTTCTCTGTAGAAACCATGTTATCATATATTAGACGTGCGTTCGTCAAGATCTCATCATCACCATCATCATCAGCTTGGTTGCACCCAATGCAGGGCAAAGACCTGTCCCATACTTCTCCAATTGCCCCAGTCATGTACTAATTGTGGCCTAGTCGTCCATGCAAACTTCTTAATCTCATCCACCCACCTAACTTTCTGCCGTACCTTGCTACGCTTCCCTTCCCTTGGAATCCAGTCCGTAACCCTTAATAACCATCGGTGACCTTCCCTCCTCATTACATGTCCTGCCCATGCCCGTTTCTTTTTCTTGATTTCAACTAAGATGTCATTAACTCGCGTTTGTTCCCTCACCCAATCTGCTCTTTTCTTATGCCTTAACGTTACACCCATCATTCTTCTTTCCATAGCTGCTTGCGTGGTCTTCAATTTAAGTACAGCCCTTTTCGTAAGCCTCCACGTTTCTGGCCCGTAGGTGAGTACAGCTATTATACACTTTCCTCTTGAGGGATAATTGCAACCTGCTGTTCATTATCTGAGAATGCCTGCCAAACGCGCACCAGCACATTTCTATTCTTCGGAATATTTCCGTCTCATGCTCCGGATCTGCGGTCACTACCTGCCCTAAGTAGAGGTATTTCCTTACCACTTCTAGTGCCTCGCTACGTATTGTAAATTGTTGTTCTCCTCCGAGACTGTTAAATATTACCTTAGTCTTCTGCAGAATTATTTTTAGACCTACTCTTCTGCTTTGCATCTCCAGGTCAGTGAGCATGCATTGCAATTGGTCCTCTGAGTTACTAAGCAAGGCGATATCATCAGCGAATCGCAAGTTACTAAGGCATTCTCGATTAACTCTTTCTCAGCAATTCTTCCCAATCGAGGTCTCTGAATACCTCTTCTAAAGACGCAGTGAATAGCATTCGAGAGATCGTATCTCCCTGCCTGATGTCTTTCTTTATTGGGATTTTGTTGCTTTCTTTATGGAGTACTAGTGTGGATGTGCAGCAGCCATGTATATCTTTCAGTATTTTTACATTCGGCTCGTGTACTCCCTGGTTCCGTAATGCCTCCATGACTGCTGAGGTTTCGACAGAATCAAACGCTTTCTCGTAATCAAGGAAAGCTATATATAAGGATTGGTTACATTCTGCACATTTTTCTATCGCCTGATTGATACTGTGAATATGGTCAAAAGCGTGGCAGTTTGGGCGAGTTGGTATGTCATAACTGTTTAAGGCTATTAGCGCAGCTCAGGACGAGCAAAAAAGGAAAGAGGTAGGGGTAATCAAAGGCAGCGGAAAACAGGGTGGGCGCTAGTGGCAGTTTGGGCGAGTTGGTATGTCATAACTGCTTAAGGCTATTAGCGCAGCTCAGGACGAGCAAAAAAGGAAAGAGGTAGGGGTAATCAAAGGGAGCGGAAAACAGGGTGAGCGCTAGTGGCAGTTTGGGCGAGTTGGTATGTCATAACTGTTTAAGGCTATTAGCGCAGCTCAGGACGAGCAAAAAAGCAAAGAGGTATGGGTAATCAAAGGGAGCAGAAAACAGGGTGAGCGCTATTGGCAGTTTGGGCGAGTTGGTATGTCATAACTGTTTAAGACTATTAGCGCAGCTCAGGACGAGCAGAAAAGGAAAGAGGTAGGGGTAATCATAGGGAGCGGAAAACAGGGTGACCCTGTTTTCCGCTCCCTTTGATTACCCCTACCTCTTTCCTTTTTTGCTCGTCCTGAGCTGCGCTAATAGCCTTAAACAGCTGTGAATATGGTCTATTGTTGAGTAGCCTTTGCGGAATCCTACCTGGTCCTTTGCTTGACTATAGCCTAAGATGTTCCTAATTCTATTTGCAATTACCTTAGTAAATAGTTCGTAGGCGACTAACGGTAAGCTGATCGGTCTATAATTTTTAAACTATTTGGCCTCCCCTTTCTTATGGTATAGGATTATGTTAGCTTTCTTCCAAGATTCCGGTACGCTCGAGGTCATGAAGCATTGCATATACAGGGTGGCCTGTTTTTCTAGAACAATCTGCCCACCATCCTTCAGCAAATCTGCCGTTACCTGATCCTCCCCAGCTGCCTTGCTCATTGCATAGCTGCCAAGGCCTTCCTTACTTCTTCGGACGTTACTTGTGGGATTTCGAATTCCTCTAGACTATTCGCTCTTCCATTATAGTCGTGGGTGCCACTGGTACTGTATAGACCTCTATAGAACTCTTCAGCCACTTGAACTATCTCATCCTTATTAGCAATGATATTGCCGGCTTTGTCTCTTATCGCATGCATCTTATTCTTGCTAATTCCTAGTTTCTTCTTCACAGCTTTCAGGTTTCCTCCGTTCCTGAGAGAATGTTCAATTCTATCCATATTATACTTCCTTATTTCAGCTGTCTTACGCTTGTTGATTAGGTTCGAAAGTTCTGCCAGTTCTTTTCTAGCTGTAGGGTTAGAGGCGTTCATACATTGGCGTTTCTTGATCAGATCTTTCGTCTCCTGCGATAGCTTACTGGTATCCTGTCTAACGGAGTTACCACCGACTTCTATTGCACACTCCTTAATGTTGCCCACAAGATTGTCGTTCATTGCCTCAACACTAAGCTCCTCTTCCTGAGTTAAAGCCGAATACCTCTTCTGTAGCTTGATCTGGAATTATTCTATTCTCCCTCTTACCGCTAACTCATTGATATGCTTCTTATGTACCAGTTGCTTCCGTTCCCTCCTCAGGGTAGCCTAATTCGAGTTTTCATGGTATGTTTATTTGCAGCAGAAGAATATAGAAAATTTAACGCGTTTAACACAAGTACGGAACATCGAACAACAACATAGGGGGAGGTGGAGATATCCCACGTTCTTTACGTGTTGTCGCACACAATGTGGCAACGAAAGATTTAATTGGATGATGGTTAGGCTATGTTAGACTTCGTCAAAATATTTTTTCTAATGCAGTGTTCATTATGTGGCTAATGGGATGTGACTAGCCACGTTGTGCTTCTAGCATAGCAAAAGAGCACCCTGTGTTAAACATTTCTCAAGCAGCAGAGCCCTGAAAATTAGGACGCCTGTGTTTGTGTGGGGCAGGGGGAAGAGGCTACTCATGTCAGTCATTTAAATCATTGTACTGAACAGGACCATGTCTTCTCGAAACGATGTTGTTTCCACATTCACAGTTGATCGTTACTCCTGAGCCTACCAAGTTGAATTGATCAAATATTAGTAAGCATGCAGTGAATAGCCTTGAAGAGATTATGTCTCTTTGCCTGACTTCTTTCTTGATAGGCAACATTCTGAGGTTCTTGGGGAGAACCAAGGTAGCTGGGAAATCTTTGCCGGTTTTCTCAAGATATTCATGTATGTATGCTATAATTCTGCAGCCCACATATCATGTACTGATAATTCTACATACTTCCCTAAGCGTCGAGACACTGCAGCCTCTTAAGACAGACTCTGTCTGGCAGCACGCACCACTATGATTAAAGCAAAAAGAATTCACGCGATCTTGGGATAATACAACTTCAAAGGAAAACTTCTACATGAGAATACAATTCTAACTATTTAGAACGTTCAACTATACTCCAGATCCACATGTCTCTTTAAGAGCTTTAGAGCAATTTCAATTCACCTATAGCTGTACTCATACAAGAACAAGCTCTACACATCATACCTCGAGCTATAAAAAATGCCAAACGCTTCTCGGTGAAGGCTTTTTTCGATGAAAGTTTCTATAGCTTACAATTATTAAGCTTCAAAAGTGCGCACCATACTGTCTGTATTCATTGTATCATTCATTATTTAAGGTCCTCTCTGAAAATCGCTATGCGATTAGGATTATATGCAAGCAGAGAAGGTAAACTCCTTACAAGGTTGATTTACAAGCGTAGCAATGGCTAGCCAACATGGAAGCCAACGAACATCAAGCAACGCCTATCCTCGTCACCAGATCCAATAGCCACCGCTTATGCGTACGTCCCAATAAATCTAAAGGTCAACATAATCGTTTTCGAGTAGCATGTATCATTCCCTGTGTGGCAGAAGCACCAGTCTGACACTACTACGGACCTAGAGCAGAGGAAGGGTGGGAACTCTTCAGTTGAGAAATGTGGACGACGTCGCTGAACAACGAAACAGACGATGTACTGGGACTGGCGGATACAACCTCATAGATGACAGCCATCACTTGTCGAAGGACGCGGCATGACCCCATGCAGTGAAAAAGGGGCATTTTGAAAATGCCCACATCTTGGAAATGGGGAAAAAGTATCAATATGGCACCAGATCCGAAACGTTCGCTGTGGTGTCACTGCTCATAAATACGCTTCTGATTGCCTTCGAAAGCAGCAATTCTAATACGGGCTATCTGCTGCGCGTAAGATGACCGGGCAATAGCGTCGCGTGTATGTGCACAATTCGAAGTTTCAGAGGAAGGAAGAAATGTGTCTAAGGGTAAACTTGGTTCAAGTTCTAACAAAATGCAGAAAGAATAATATCTAGCACTGTCATGGCGAGAAAAATTTTGTGCGAATGTTACGTATGGTATTGCAAGGTCCTGATCACGGTGGCCAGCCAACACGTACTTTGAAAGCATGTATGTTAATGTCTGACTCAATCAAACACTCGGTGAGCCCGCTCGTCTGGGGATACTATGACTTGATATTGTATTGTGTGAAGCTGCACTGGAAGTTCTGGCCTCGGTCAGCCAGCAATTGATGTGCAGCACTGTGCAATGAAATTACGTCGCGGAGAAGACAAACCGGCGCGTCTGTAGCACAGTTGGTCACCAGCGATCTATTTCATTTCGTAGAGCGACCGCGTAATTTGCAGCCACGGCAACCCTTTGTTTTCCTGAAGCTGATGTAGGCAATGGTCAGAGAATTTCTAAACCGACCTAAAAGAATGGCTCAAGGAGTGACGTATCGATATGCTGAAGATAGCGAGAAGGAAGTGTCGGCAGTTTCTTGCGGCGTTGACAGAGTTCGCAGGCGCTCACATATTGCCGCAATGGGTAGACTATGCCGGGCCAAAAGAAGTGACTGTGAACGCATTTATATGTCCGAGTAACGCCGAGGTGGCCGTCAGTTGTGGAGTCATGAATCTCACGAAGAACTATGGTGCGCAGGTGCGATAGTGTAACTAGAAGCTGAGTACTCAGGGTACACGTGACAAAGATATAAGGTGCCATCCTTTAGGACGAACATGCGGCCAGAGGAGTGACTGCGAGATGATTCCAGGCGCTCGATGATTTTCCTTCAGTAGGCTTTCAGACGGTGTTCGTCTGCGATGTTAAGCAATTGGCTCGTGGAAGAGTTTCAATCGAGGCATTCAGTGCGCGGAGTCACAGTCGGCCAAAAGATATCGGGACAAACAAACAGCATCTTTGTAGAGGCTTCATGTGTTGTATACAACCACGTAGGTGTACTGTTGCAGGCGTAGTGCCCATTGAGCGAGCCATTCTGCAGAATGTTTCAAAAAGATGACTCAGCTGAGGGCATGTTGGACGGAAACAACTGTGAACTGCTGGCAGAATAGATGACGGAGTAATTTTGCAACTACCCGTAGAAGGGCGAGACGGTCACGTTCTGTATTTGAGTAATTTCAATGTCTAAGTTCGCTGCACGTTGACGTTGTACGAAGAGAACGGCTACTCCGTAATCACGCGCGTCAGCGCAAACTTTCATTTTGGTTCATAAGTCGAAGTGGACGAAATTGGGAGGCGTCGTGAGGAGTGTGGTTCACTCGGAGAAAGCCACGGCTTGTGCAGTACCTGAGGTAATAGAAGGATCGTGTTTAAGAAGATATGTGATCAGTTTCACAATAACTGAAAAATTCTACACAGACCGACGATAATACCGGCACAGCTCTTGAAAACTGCGATAACCACTGGCAGACTTGGATATGGAGAAGTCTTTCGGGGCTCGAATTCTTTCTGGGTCAGGTTGTTCACCAGCAGCGTCCATAATATGGCCAATGATCGTGATGTGATGACAGGAAATGGCACTTCGAGGAATTCATCTGAAGTCCGGCATGGTGGAACAACTCAAGAATCGCAGAGGCGTTGGAAGTGTTTACCCAATGTAGGCGAAAACACAATTTCCTCCTAATAAGACAAGCATGTGTACCACTTGAACGCATGAAACAGAGAGTCCCTCATTCGCTCGAATGGGGCTGAGGATTACATATACCAATAGGTATGACCTAGAATTGTTAAAGCCTCTCAGTCATTATAGAATCCGTTTCCTTGGTGCATGTGGACCTTAACAATCTGCTACTTTGCAGCTCGATTGTTGATAGAAGAAGAGTAAGCGGCCCCATATAAACAATCAAGGGCATCATCAACTCGTGGTAACGGGTAAATGTTTTTCTTCGCAAAGTGGTTGAGGTGGCGATAGTCCACAGACAGGCGCCACCATCAGGCCTTCTTTTTAACTAATACAACAGGCGGCACCGAGGGATTTGACAATAGTTCGATAATTCGCTTCGCAAGCATCTTGGTGATCTGATGGATGATGCTTCGCTCAGACGCTGACAATCGACAGGGGAACCGGTGAACAGGGCTGGCATCACCTTTGTGTATGCGATGCACGACAACGGACATCTGTCCCAAAGGCCGTTTACCGAAGTAAAAATATATCGATACAACTCAAGAATACGTCTAGGGACTTTAGTGTGCCTAGGTGGAAGGTTATTGCTGATCATACTGCGAACTTCGCGCCTATCACATGTTGTCGACGTCGGAGGGCCCTTGTGAGGACATGTATATTCATTGCAAAAGTTTCTAGCTGAAAGACTTGCAGGGAGCAAAGATGAGCTACGGAAAGCACTTGCAAAAGTACTTCCCTGGTGAAGCGAAGATTCACAAGTAGGAAGAATGCTTTGCTGCATAATGCTCAGAACCATGTAGGGTGCAGGGACACCGCGCATGCGCAGGTCAATAGAAGGCGTCACGTACTAGTTGCCATCTGAAACAACTGGCAAACACGACAGTTTGACATACGTCACGATTTTGGATGGTAGGTGAACAAAATCACTGCAATGTAAGCTAAATGCAGTAGGTTGGTCACTTGGTTCACAGAGGTGAGATGGTTTCATGCGGAAGAAACCGGTGGGAAAATCGGTCACGGAAGAATTGGCAGAACGAAAATCGGTCGTGGGGGCACTGTGCAAGGGCCGTAAAATTAACAACCAACTGGTGACAAGCAACGGTAACCTGATCTGTGCTCATCCCAACAACAGCGACCTCCGCGCCGTAAGCGACAAATATGACTCAGGTCCAGGGCCGGTAATGAGTAAGGATCTTCATGTTACGACGAAAACTGGCGCCTATGACAGAGACGTGCGCCAACTACCAACTAAAGTTCTGAATGGGACGCCATTGATGTAGGCTTCAGAAGGGTTCCAGTGGGCATGTAAGGGCAACAGAAGATTTTTGTCAATGGCGACAGTGCGTCATCACGTTCAGAATCTGCAGAGCCTTGTTTTTCTGCGAAAAGCGACAGCTAAATGACGACGAACGAGAGCCGCGGCGAGTAAGTGGAGGAGATGGGTGGCGATGAGGCGGAGGCAACTGGACGTAGCGGGTGCCTTCCTCAGGGACAATGGGTGCAGAGGATTTGGTGCGGGGCAGACAGTGGCTTGAATTACGGAAGGTACCAGAGTAAGTGGCAAGTAGGCTAGGGGACTGAGAATGCTGCTGGGTGCTTCAATACAGAGCAATGCGTCCAACTCGGCAATAGCGGAAACGCGTTGCTCTATCATCGGCTATTTTTAATTCCGACGGGTTGTTGGAACCATCGAGGGCGTTCGGTCGGCGACGAGGCCTCTCAGCTTACAATAGGGACGTGTCAGGAATGTCCACGGCGCAGATAGGCCAAGGTTCTCAAATTTTTTGCGAACTACGGCTTGGACCAATGAAACAGCCGGCGTTGGTGAGTCAGATACCGTGGTTTTATAGTAAGCTGGATGTGCGGCCTCTAGCGCTAGGCGCACGATGCGCGTCATGTAGTCCGATGTGGACGGTAGACAGGGAGCTGTCTCGCAGGACTACGTTGCATCAGTGTTTGGTAGGCGTTTGAACTGTGGCGACAGGCACCTGCATCTCGCTTTCTCTAGGTTACAGCCCTTCCTAATCACACTGTCAATGGTGTTGACATTGGTGGAAACAAGAAGCTTCAACGCGTTGTCCGCGATACCTTTCAAAATTTGGGCGATCGGATGTCAACTGGTAAGCTTGTAGAGAGTACGCGAGCATGTTCTGCTTGTGCAAGTAAGGATCAGTTGATGTCGGGTACGTACCACCATTTGTTTCTTCGCGGCAAGCTGTTTACTGAAAACTTTACTGAAAATGCCGCAGATCTGCTGCTTGAACGTGTCCTAGCTGATGCGATAATACTTGTGGGTGTAAAACGAGGCGCTAGAGGTTCCGCCGATGTAAAATTTGACGGTTTCTATCATTATAGTTCGATCCCAGCCATTGTTTGCTCATACACTTGTACATGCTGAGTCTTCCATACGTACACATCAACGCTGTTTGCCCCGGCATAGGTACGGGCATCGCGGGGCTGTGAGAGGGTGGTAAACTGAGCAGTGAGCGCAGGCGTAGCTAGGGGCGACATTTCGTCACCTGCCGGCATTACCCGCCGTGGTTGCTCAGTGGCTGTGGTGTAGGGTTGCTGAGCACGAGGTCATGGGATCGAATCCCGGCCACGGCGGCCGCATATGGATGGCGGTGAAATTCGAAAACACCCGTGTACTTAGATTTAGGTGCGCGTTAAAGAACCCAAGTGGTCGAAGTGGTGCCCTTTGCGAAGCTCCGCCGTCAGAAGTACCTGCACGTCCACCAAATAAATTACCTGGAAGCGCAATAGCTACGCAATTTAAGGGGTATATTTTCATGGGTAGCAAGCTCTGGCCAACATGGAATCAAGCCAACATCAAGCAAGGCATGTAATTTAAAAAGGGATATGCTGTCAAAGTTCAGAAGACGTTTCTTTTTTGCTGTTTTCTACATACGCGCAATATACTGTTATACTTGCTCTCTTTAAGTTCAGCACGCCTCAGCTATATATGAACACACGAAAACTATAATTGATACTTACATCACTACCATGGTCGTCGAACCAATCCTGCAAAACAAGAAGAAATTCACCGACGATATTATACTCCCAAACGCTACATTTGAACGCAGCTCTATATGTGTTGTCATTTAACGATATATTGGCTGGCACGGAGAATCTGTCTCATGCGGCACGTTGCAAACAGAGCAAGGTGTAGCGCGTCCGCCTCGCTAATCAGTAGATCGCAAGATGCGAGGCATGGGTGACGCGCGGGACCGATTAATGGAAGCCGCTGCAGACAGATCTTCGTTCATGCCACTGTTTGTAGACATCGTAGCCATCGTCGCCACATAGCCTTTCAATGCGGCACCACACGTTTCCTCTAACGCTTTTACTATACTCTGCACCTCGGCTCCGCCTCATGGTTCCGTTGCACCCTCCGGCTCTGCTTTCCTCCTGGCGCTCTCCTGGTTACCGTCGTCTATCATTTCCTGCTGCGTTGGCTTTCATCTTTCGCTGTGGCCCTTTCCACGGTTACGAGGAACAACGTTGACGCTCGCTGCAGGAACAGGCGTCTAAGAGATGCTATCTAAAGAACTGTTGTTACAATGAAGCTGTCAAGAGCCGTTTTCCCTCTTATTGTGTCCGCGTGTACAAAAAAATCCCAAAGATGGTGCAATGCCGTGCCGACCCACAGCGGAGGTGCCGGTGGCGTTAAGCCCCCCCCCCCCTCCCTACACGTGAGGCGATCGCGAAGATAGTACAATATTGGGCAGACCCGCGGCGGAAGTGAAGCAGGCGTTAAACACTCCCCATACGTTAGCCCATCCCGTAGATAGCGCAATGCTGGGCAGAACCGCGGCGGAGGTGCAGTTCGCCATCAAGGGGCTGACATACACAGCTTCGCTGGACATACTTTTTGAAAGCGGGGAAGAACACTGAGTTTATCGCAGGAGCGCTTGAGCGAGCATACAAAATATACGGCTATATCACGATATCTAACATTCGTGCATTTCTTAGCACAGAATGAGAAAATGTTCAGACCCATAGAAAAAAATTTTGAAAGGTCATTGGAGTGTCATTATCCAACGTCAAAGAATAACTTTGTAGGAACATTGGGGAATTGTTGAAACATTATTGAGGAAGTTCTTGACAATTGGCCCGCGACATTTTGTCGAAACGTCATTAGACTTTTCAATTTGAAATATCATTGCCGTATTGTTTAAAATAACGTGTGTTTTAGTCTTGAACGCCCATTGATACACTGTTGCAGGTGTGTTGAGTCTAAAATTGAAAGCCTTTGAGGTTTTATTGAAATGTACTGTTTGTCAAATTGAAAGCCCATTGAAGCATTGTTGCAGATCTGTTGAGTCTCAACATTAAAAATCCTCTGAAAGATTGTTGCAGCTCTGTTGAACGTCAACACTCAAATTATCTTTAAATCCCTTGGTGCCCCAGTATGCATTTAGCAGTGTTTAAAACTACTTTTTCTGAAATACTGCTCATCTGTGTTGCGGTGCATATAATTATTTTTGATGTCTTGTTGATATGTTTCCTGTGAGAGGATAAGGTAAAATTTAAATACAATAACTTTTGTATTGCAGACTTCGGTCACCCTGGGATAAGCCACATTGTAAAGCTGCTAGCAGTACTGTTATGCCACTTTGTCAATTGTCACAGTGAATGGTCCTTCACGAAATCAAGAGTGCTCCAACAGATGCAGACGAAAACCATTTTTCTAGGTGAAGTGTTTATTTGTAATAAACATCTGTGCAAATGTACTACCATTTGTGCTTCGAGAACATCAGAAACTTCTTAAAAACTATTGTAAAGTACTAAGTTCCTGCAGCTTGACACCATAACTAAATTGAATACTCACAGCTCAAGTCTGTATGGCCCTCAACTATACAGATTTTCCAAAAGAAATAAATCTTAAATAATAAATATCTAAAAATATAAATATACAAGCAGACTGTCATGATTGTAAATAAGAATACTCAAAAAGCGTACTTGCTTTCTCTATTAGGTAGCCAGTGGCGCTATAACCATGGCACGATTCGCTTGAGCCCGCAGCACTCACAGAGACACTGATATGCAGGGGTATCTAAGTTTTCTAGAATTTATTTAAGACTGGTTGTTGCAGCTAACATAATTCTAGATATAGAGTGTCAAACAATACTTCTATAAGATATCAAGATGTATATTCAGCTAACAAAAGCTCACTTCCTAACAATTTTTTACGAATTGTAGTGGTAATCTTACAAGGTGGATACGCTTAGAATGAATTTCCAGAATGGCACCAGTAACGAGACAGATGCCATGAAACTGGCTGCTCAAGATATCAACACATTTCAGTCAACGACATTATTGTTGGGAACTACTCAACAATAGCTCAATAATACTCAATACTATTCAACGATATGGCAACAGTTCTTGGTCAACATTTTTTCGTTGTGAACTACCAAGCAATATTATTGTAGAAATATTGCTCTTCGTTTTGCGTAATTGTAGAGGCATTCTGGAAAGCTTATTGAGTCAACAGTTTATCAAAAATACTCCAACAACATTTCAGCAGTCCGTTTTGTACGGACAGTAAGTTTCTACATTGAATTCATTCTGCACATTTGGTATTTTTGTATTTCCTTCGTACAACTTTTTCCAAGAGGAATGTGTGATGCTTCTATGGGAAGCAGGCAACGCTATGTCTGACTTTTATTTATGTCTTCAACTTCAACCAAGAGAGTAATCTCCCACCTCGCAAAGTGAGTATAAAGAAACCTCCAAAAGGGTCCGTGAGGCTCTCATCTACAGCGCAGTTCAATTCCAGCATTTACTTCGTGACCTCTGTGTCTCTACAAAACAATGGAAGTAATGTTATTATAGAAGCAATGATTCTGGCCGGTTGACGAAACGTAGGACATACTTGGCAAATTGTGACTGCCAGTAAAGATGCTTAAAATTTAGAAGGTACTATTTTGTTCACTCTAAATGTACAAATGCAGGTTCAAGCACGCAATACAGTGCGTGTGACTAGGTGTCAAAAATAATAACATATTTACAATTAACTCAAAGCCGATGGTATAGGCGCGACAACATGAACCGATGCACTGCCGTGCATTGCCTCAAACAGCGATCGCTTCTGCACCGACGTTAGTTTATTTCGCTTTTTGACACGGAAAGAGCAACGTTTACTAGAGCTAATAAAGCTTGGTGTGGTAGTTATGACCCAACCAAATGCAATTCTACTATCGCACGATAACAGGTTCGTTTTATTGCTAGCAATTGGCGAGTTTTTAGGATTTGTTGGCGAAGCGCAATAATATTTTGATAGGGTCACTTCTCTGGAGTGTTTTTCAATAAAAGGCGATAGGACAGCAAAAAGACATGAAGACTGTATTGATTTATTATTCAACGTCGAAATAAATATCTATCCCAGCAGGAACCTAAATATTTGTTCACCGCAAATGCACAAAGTGATATTCCAATGCACTGAAGTGTAAAACTTTTGGAATATACTTACATATTCTGCATTTTTTGAGGAGCACCCCTGCAATAATGAAGGCCCTTACTTAGTAGTCTTGACAACGTGTCAATATAGCAGCAATGCTATCAAGATTAATAGATATATTATATGTACAATGTAAGCTTTCACTATTAGTAATACGGTCTGTATTAATAAATTGTCGTAGCTCCTAATGCTAGACTGCTGGTGCAATGGTGACATGTATATCACAATTTGTTGAAAAGGTCATTTTTTATTTCTGTTCATGCAAATAACGAAACTGTAATTCACGTTATGGTGCAACAAAAATCACCGATAATTTCGGTACTCGCTAATGCGAAATTTCAGCGCAGCTCTATACGCCTTTTAATTTCGCGATATATTGCGACAAAGAACTTAATGGAAACATGTGGCACAGTCGGCCATCGTGGAAAATGTGATCTACGGGTGAAACGCGTCGGCTTTCGTACAAGACTCGTAGAAGGTTCCAGTGTAAACACTGGTGTCGTGGGGCTTCCAGAAAATATAAAGTATCCCTATTTTTTAGCTGAAATAAGGCACATACAGGTAATTAGAAATGTATGTGCTACTCTATGAACTTACACTAATTTTTCCACATAGTCCCTACACCGCTTGAAACATTTGTGCCATCGCAGCACTAAAATTGACATGCCCCAGTGGCAGAATCCGTCCGGCTGACTCTGGAACCACCGTCAGACTGCTGTCTCGGCTCCATGGTTGCGCGTGAATCGCTGTCCTGTCAGGAACTTCATCAGCGGGCCCAAAACGTGGAAATCATTAGAAGCGAAGTCCAGACCCTGTGGTGGATGGCCCAGACTCACCAAGTCAAGTGACCGGAGCTTGTTGGCGGTTCTGATTGCGACACGTGGCTTCGCATCGTCGTGGACAATAACGCATTGTCCACATCCCTCGCCGTTCTTGCCTGACGGCCAGCACCAGACGTGATAATATGGAACAATAACTGTCAGCATTGATGGTTTCACCGGCCCTCCGCAATCCCAAAGACCGTTAACGTCACTTGCCCAACAGATGGCACTGCACGGGATCTTTCGTCGCAGGCAAACCCGGATGTTTTCATGCCATGCTCTAGTGCTTCTATTCAGACGTGAAATGCAGTATCCACGTTTCATTGCCAGAAACGATGCGGTACAGAAAACGTTCACCCTCCTCGGCATGCCGTTGCAGGTTAATAATTGAAGCAATCATTCGCTTGCCTTTCATCATGTCATGAAAGGGCTTAGGCACCCAACAGCATGAAGCCTTCCGGTACCATAAGGATCGGGGACCGATGTTGTAAGCACCCTACACAAAATTCCAAGCTCCGAGGAAGCGTCCTGGAGGTACGCGCGCCCATCCGTTCTCACTATTGCATCCACGCCCGGAAGTCCTGTCGTCAGTCAGCGATATACGCGGCCTAACCGAACGCTCATCTTCATGCAAATCTTCCTGGCCTTTTGCGAAATTCCAATACCATCTCCTCATACTTCCCAAAGCACGGCACCTTTCCCCATCCGTGGGCCGCATTCCCCTGTGGATCTCGACGGGTATGTTCCTTCCTCCGTAGAAAACGAATCACACTTCGTTCGTCCTACGCCGTGGACGTGTGAAACACAACCGCCATCCTCAACAACTCGCAGCAGCGCCGTAACTCGGAGCTACTGGCAGATAAGGCAGGGCCGGTCCAACAGCGGTCTGCCCTTCAGGATGTATATGGTGACATTGCATTTACAGCCGCCATTTTCGTTAAAGAAATAGGGGTAAAGAGTTTCTTATTCGCCCTCCTACTACACAATGCGCATCACTCATATAATTACATTGCAAAACAATCGCAAACAATGACCATGAAAACAAGCGCGAAAGAGACGAAACTAAGCAAACCAGAGAAGCATGAGCGAGAGATGACGTAAGCAAACAACAGTACGAAAGCAACGTTCCGGTTGGAACCAATGATCAGTACGCATCGAGTGGTTTGGCGCGTCCCCATTACACCAGTTTCCCGCGCAGACATCACTGAAGGGAGCGTTCTCACTGGTCTCCACCGTTCGCGGCACGCGTTTTTCACATCCCGCTCCGCGATTACTCTTTCATCTTTCACTGTGCTTGTTCGCCCAATTGCGCTTCCGCGGACGACGACGCTCGCCGCAGGAACGAGTGCCGAAGAGCTGTGGTGTCAAAATATTTAGCGTATAAAACTCAGGACGCGTACTGGAGCACGCGTAACCACGGAGTAGCATAGTTTTACTGCTCACTGCCTGCTCAGTACACTATGATAATGCACTGAGTCCTCTGATACCGTCCATATCGGCCTGCTTTTACACCTGCGTTTAAATGAATAAGCCTAACGGGAGAAGCGAAGTCGCACATACGAAATGGAGCGCTTCTTGCTCGTCCTTGTCTTCCGTGCCAGTAAAACTACAGCTGGGGCTGTGGTGTGAGGCCCAGTTACATAGGTGGTTCTGGAGGTTGACTGGCTTGACTAGGTGACCTCGCAGTAAACATCAACATTTATGTTCTATTTGCGACATCTTGTGGAGAGAGTTCTGTTGGAACAGTTTGTACAATGTGTTAAATAATTAAAACAGCTCAACAAAGGAAAATGGGACTACAGAGACACATATAACGCAGTAAACTGCCAAAGTTCAGGGAGCCTAAAGTTCACTTTGAATGGCTTGATGCGTGCCTCGAAGCTGAAAGAAATATGCTCAGGTCGCTTGGATGTAGCTGAGTAATCTGACCTAAAGATCACGAGGAAGTCAACTATGTAGGAGCCACGTTTATTACGTCCACCATGTAAGAAACGTGGCTATGCTTTTCAATTCTCCTCCCTGAAATTTACAGCAGGCAGACACCTACGAAAAGCGCATGGCCGAAACCAATACCGCGGACACCTTCTGCACAAACAGTTTACGATATTTATATTAATTATCTGCAGTGCCTGAAGTAAAGCGCGAAGGACAAATAAACAAGTGTCACTGCCCTCTATCGTCACTTGGTTGTAGAAATCGTGTGGTTGCGCTTTTCTTAAGTCCCATGAAGCTTCCGTTTGCGATATATAATCCATATTACCATAATGAACCCCTGTGATCAATAATGTCTCCTTATATTTTAAACGAGAAGAAGTAATATAGATAAGACAGACATACCCGTTTCCATACTAGGGAAAGTTGTGTCAGGAATATCCCGTGAAATCAAAGCACGAAACAGCTACTTTGAAATACAGCACACACAAGACTTTTTTTTAAAAACAGTGCTCACTCACGATCGTTTGACGTAAGTGTAGCAGTCGACGGTGCGTTCAGCGCCTTGAAGTGATTTCGCTAGAAGCCTTGATTTGATGCAGATACACCTCGTATTCGCCCATGCTTCGTGTGAAATCTCCAGCAGTTCAAATTTTTCTGAAGTCTGAAGTAACTGCATAGACAGACAACAAAACGTTATTTTTTTGTTAACAGTGTCAATGAGGAGAAAAAGACTTCAACCTTTCTTTCAAGAACATCGCAGTTTTTATACATCCTAGAATATTTCGGCAGTATAACATGTTTAGTTCAAGCCAACCGATTCATAAGCTCTCTCTTCATGAAAGAAATGTAATGAGAGGAAGTGATTTCAAGGATTGTTTTCCTTTCGTCTCTGACAGATCTATTTTCGTAATTCCTGCATGAGTACTCCATATTGAAATATAATAATAATGGGATTTATTTGATAATTTTAATAAGTAAGAACGATTTCTACCCATGAATAAATTGAATGGGTATATTGAGTTTGCTCGCGCAATAGAGAAACGGATATTCCTTTGGGATAACAATTTTGCCGTACATTCTAAAGTACTTTACTACAGCCATGAAATGCTATGTTGTTATAAAACCATTGTATCAGTTACAATCATGACCTGCTCCTGCAAATGTACATCCGCAAATTGCTTGTTTTGTTCAGGGAAGCCATACCTAAGAGATTAGGGCAAAGGATGTCGAAGTATAATAATAATGACTGTAGCATAGCACAGTTATCACGTAAGAACGGAGCGAGCACAAAACAAGCACTGCACCCTTATAGCCTATGGCAACATGTGGAACTTTCCAAACGAATAGTGAAAATAAAAAACACCTCCAGAAAAGGATCAGTTGTGGAAAGCAAATGGAATCGCTCAAGTTAAAGCAGTGTAAAAACAACTAAAATATTACGTTGTGAAGGTACTTAAAATCCAGTAGGTTTTCGTATTGAAAGTGTCTCTAGTTTTTTCTTTTTCAAATTGATAACGTGATTCGAATAGACTCGCAACTAATGGGTTTTTCTCTGCTTTATACCCGCCTTGTCATATACTGTCATACGTTTCAGCGGTTTCTGAGGCCTAGCTGAAAATTAGAGCATATAAAATTTACTACAAAACCCAATTAACAAAAACATTCGAAGGTAATGCGGTTAGCATTCAAGCAACGCAGACACACTTTCTATTGCTCAATCCACTTTACTTCATTCATGTAGTGGTACTTCTAAGCCATCAGTTGCTTCGGCTCAATCCGACAGACACTGCTTTCGGTGTCGGCCCACTTTTCCGTGACTCTCGCTTGGCCAGGTCACTCATAAGAATGACGGAATGGCGAGGACACTACGACGATGCACGACGACAATTGGGTGCGCATACAGGAATGACTTTGACAAAGATGACTTGACGACATCATGTTGATAATGAGATGGTGTTTGCGAAATGATGACGATAGCATAACGACGAAAGCGTGACAACAATGTCTTGAATACAATGGGATGACTACGACGATATGACAACGGAATAGCGAAAAGGGACTGACAGCAGTGGCATGGTCAACATGTGATGAAGACGACCTTGGATAAAGTACGCATAACAACGAGTGTTGGACGACGACGCAATGACGATGATTACTTGACAACTACGGCATAATCTTGATTCAGTACTAAAGAGACGACAGTTTCGCAAGAGGTTTATTAACGACGCCTCACCGGTACATCACATTATAACTGAAGACACGCCCCCCTGCTTGGGTAGGCTATTTATACTGTAATGGTGGCACGGGGGGGGGGGGGGTAGTGCCCACAAGCATGGACTCTTGCAGGTTACAAGATACAGCACCTTTCTCCCTTTATTTGGCTACTATAGTCGGAAACAACTTTAGAATAAAGGGGGGGGGTTTACTCCTCTGAGGCCGATTCACATGAGCATCCATCATTGGGCGCGCACTCTGGACTGCCGTCATGAGCCGGACGGCCGGTGACCCCGCCGTCGGAGAAGATGGCTGCCCGGGCTTTGAACTGGGCTAAGTCGCGTCAGCTGTGCGCGTCAACCCATGGCCACAGTGAATTGCCTGTTTGTGGTTCTCTATCATGCCGGAAATATAACCATGAGCTTACGATGCGCCATTTGTGCCACGTGCGTTTAATCTAAGCCGTGATCCGGCGAAGAAATATTGCAGCGAGCATCGCTGAAGCTGCGCTACACTTTGCCTGAAAACAAGATCGCACGGCGACCGCTGCAAACACACATCCTGCATGTTTGTTCCATGTATTTTTTTATTTCGCTCCCGAGTGAACTTACGACGAGAAAAGTTTGCCTAAGTCTGGTGCCTACTGTCAGCCGCGGGTTTACTCGTGCACTGTATCGCTGCGCTTCTCGTCGGAGGGGGTGAAGTGATGGAGCAAAACCATTCTCAGGAGAAATAAGAAAAGCAAAGCGTGCGCTGATGAAACAAACCTGCGAGTGTCTCAACAGAAAATATTTTCAAAAGTAGGCATCAACGCAAAGGTTTGTTGCCGTCAACTTTATTGCTTGCTGTCCACCAGTGCTTACCGCGCGCTCGAGCTACAGAATGCGTGCTGCGGCACAGTCACTGATAAGTTGGGTTACCAGTGTACGATACGGTTTACCACAACCTATTTTCGCACTGCTTTTCGATGCTCGTGATATGTTGCAAGTAAATATTCCCAAAACAGTGTTAAGAGAACGGTTGAAAAAACATACGAGAAGGAAGGCACAGCAACTTGTGAACTCGCTCCTATAATACCTTTACCCGCGTCTGATTGCAGATGTGTGTATGATTGTTTGCATTTCTCAACTATTTGTTTTTTTCCACATTTCTTTATATTTGAGATTTTCTTAGTTTTCGCGTTTGTGTGTGAATACGCGCCTGCTTCCACGCTTGCTTGCGCTTACTCTTATTTCTGTCCTTTTATTTTATATTAGCATTTGTTTTTGCTAGTTTTCTTTCAGCAAAGTCTTTTTCCACATTTTCATTAACCAATCTTATACAAAGCACTACTGCTGTACACTGAAAGGCTGGCCTCTTCCATCTCAATAAAACCTTTCTCCCTGGTGAACCTCGTCTTCTTAATATGCCTACTCGCTTTGTTTTCTGTCCTTGCTTCTTGTGTTGTTGCTGCAATGTGATTAAACAACTTCCTCAAAACAAATTTTGAGCTTCTATGAAAACAGAAACGTTTACAGATACATTTTCGTAAAGCGTCATGTGGGTTGCACAGTAACTTTGCCTCTTACCTCTGATAATGTTTATGCATCAGTACATGTGGCAGATCGCCAGAAGTGCACATGAAAGGCTGCATATTGCGAAACCACACCTTGCTATGCTGTTACATTTTTCATGCATTCGGTCTTAGTAAACAGACGGTTTTGTTGCCCATCACATATGATGGTAAACATTTTAAACACGAATAACATTGTGCAGTGGGGTGTCATTTCCTGTCTGACGTTTTTCGTCGTTACAAAGACATTCTTTAGTGAATGGAGCCCAGCAAAGCAGTACACTGAGATCTTTTGCAACTTTCATCATTTATTGCTTCACCAATGTCATTGTCTCAACCTGGTCGTCGGTCGCTATGCCGATGGCTTGTGAATAAAATAATTGCCTCAATAAAATACATTCAACTATATCCAGTAGTTCTAGTACAAAAATGCTAGCAGAGCTATTCAGGGTGCATAATTCTGCTTACATTGGAGTTACTTGCCCGGTCAGATAAACAAATACAAGAATGGCTGTGGCATGAATGTGATTTGTTGTGCAGACTGTAAACGGTGCCTTTCAAGCGTGCCCTCGACTACTGCTATTAAAAGCTACCCAAATGAGTTTGCTTGGCCTCGCTAAGCTAATGGTGTTTTATAATTGTTCTCTTATTCACATAACTTGCCTGGGCCAGATAACGAAAATAAACCATGCCACCACATGGATGTGCTTTTGCATGCAATCTTCCAACAGTGGCTGTCATTTTCGCGTTGATTGCTGCTGTTTCACCAAAAGTGGCGATGGCTTGGCTGTGATTTGATGTGCAGACTGCAAACGGTGGCTTTCAAGTGTGGCCTCGAATACTGCTATTAATAGCTACCCAAATGAGTTTTCTGGGCCTCACTAAGCTAAAGATGTTTGATATTTGTTCTCTTATCCGCATTACATGCCTGGGCCAGCTAACCAAAAAAAAAAACAATGCCACCACATGAATGTGCTTTTTCATGCAAGCTAACTACAGTGGCTGTCATTTTCGCGTTGATTGCTGTCGTTTCACTAACAGTGGTGACAGCTTGGCTGTGATTTCATGTGCAGACTGCAAACGGTGCCTTTCAAGCGTGCCCTCGACCACTGCTAATTAGAACTACACGAATGAGTATTTTGGGCCTCACTAAGCTAATGATGTTTGATAATTGTCCTCTTATCCGCATTGCATGCCTGAGCCATATAACCAAAATGAAGAATGGGACCACATGAATGTGCTTTTGCATGCAAACTGGTAAAATTGGCGGTCAAATTCGCGTTGACTACAGCTGTTTCACGTACAATGGCTACGACATGGCTGCGCTTCGAAGGGCAGATGCTAAAGGCGCCTTTTAAGCGTGCTCCGTCGACTGTTATTTCGTCACAAGGCCCGTCATGCTCATAGGTGGCTGCCCGATAGAGTATATTGGGCCTTCAGGCATTGGCATTCTTCATCTCAACAGACTGGAAAAAACAGAAGCGGCAGCACAACTACCTGGAAACAGGCCACCTAATACGGGCATTTTGCTCTGCATTGCTCTCATTTGTTAAGGTGGTTTGATGAAATTAAATGACTCTGCAGTTGAGTAAACCAAGTCGAGGGTGTGCTTTTGTTATTGCTTGCCTGCATGTATTGGCTTTAGGGAGATGTCAATTTGATGATGACTCCGGCACGACTGCTATTGTTTTCCTTTCGACACGCAGGCTGCCAAAATTGGCGGTCAATTTCGCCTCGGATGCTGCAACTTCACCATAGGGCCCTTCACCTCGACAATCGCTGCGCTAGTGAGCACTTTGGGCCTCACTAAGCCAATGATGTTTTATAACTGTTATCTTATTCACATTATTTGCGTGAGCCAGATAACCAAAATTAACAATACAACCACGTGCTTTGGCGCGCAGGCTGCTACGAGCGACTGTCAATTTCAGGTTGACTACTCCTTTTTCGTGTGAAGCTGGACAGTGGCTGCGGGAAGGAGTATTTTTGGCCGCACATAGTTATTCAGGGTTAATAACTGTATTTGTGCTCAGATTTTCCAGCATTTCAGCACGTTTCCATGCCAATACTTGCATTGAGCACGATCTGTACAGGACGTTGCTTTTTAGAATTGAGCTTCCATTAAAATAAATATGTCACTAATTGAACAGCTTGTTTATGGGGCGGTCACGGGAGAATGCTTGGCTGCTGCGAACCCACCGGAACAATTTTGGTAGCCCTAATAAGGGCTGTTCTTTCGTTATTAAGAAGATGTTATGCTTTATCGAGTGGCTCAATACCGGAGAGCTCACAGCCGCAATCGCTTTCTTCACTGTCATCTTCACCTAAATGCATGATGATGGGTTGAATGTGGTCCCTTCCAGACATATCAAGCGTGAACTTTGCCTCCAGGTGCATCACTTGGGGAATGTTCTTCCTCCAGTCTTCCGCCGTTACGTGCTTGATTTTTTTCCCACGTGACGTCTTCGACCGTGGAAAGCTTGAAGTATCTGTTGTCCACAGCGATGCCATGATTCGCCTTCGCCCACACGAGCTCGATAGGATTAAATTTACAGTTGTGCCGTGGGAGCCTTAGTACAATGCCACCAACCCTTTCAGCTGCGTTGTCTACGATGTAGCTCAGAAAGCATGGCTTTACAGTTCCTACCAACTCAAGCAGCTGCTTTTTAACAATCCTTTCCCTGTAGGTGATGTTCTTGCTTTTGAGCCACTCCTGTATTTTTTGCTTCTTCCAAGCTGTCGTCGGCAATTTCTCTTGTCGCCTGGAATGGTAAGGTTCATTGTCCAAAACAATGACGGTACCAGCACGCAACTTCTTCAGAACGTCATTAAACCATTCCTCAAAGCGATTGTCGTTCATTTATTCGTGGTAGTCGCCTGTTTTTTGGCCTCGGAATATATCTAAGTAGCCATCGACGAAGCCATCCTCAATGCCGATGTGCGCCACAGTCAGCCGCTGGCCCTTTCCAGAAGTTTGTTTCAGACCCCTCGACAGGCCATTTGCTCGAGCGTATAGGCGTCCGCGATTCTGAACCCCGGTGCCCGTTCACGCGATCGACGGAGTGTGTCCCGCCGTCACCCATGTCTCGTCCAGGAAAAAGACCTTTTGGCCTTCCGCCCGGTTGCGCTCCAGGTCACGAAGGTAGCGATTCCGCCATTCAGCGACGTCATCCCGGTCGATAAGCAGCGAATTGCGGCTTCTCTTCTCGAGCTTGAATCCGATCACGACAAGCAGGTGGCGCACAGTACACCGCTTCAGTGATGGGAGATCCATACACTTCGACAACTCGTTAGTCATCTTCTCGACCATCAGTATCTCGTTGCGGCGAAAGAAACCGTGCACACATGACCTCAGCGCGCACAACGAGAAGCTGTCATACTTTGTGCCGCGTCTTCTTTTCTCCGGATTTTGTAGGTGCTTTCGCTAGGGAGTCGACAGCTTGCCACGCGAAACATGCGACGCTTTGACCTCCCTCCTCACCTTGAACACTGTGCTTTCACTGACACCGAGCATCTCGGCGAGAAACTTGGTCGTGGCCTCCACGCTTTGTTGAGGCTTCCTGTTACGCCAATATGTGTAGCAGATGAGGATCATGTGGCGTGAATCGCTGTTCAGGATGTGGCCACTCTTGTTCTTGTCGAAGTTCCTTGGTAGCGTGAACATCGAGGCGACACAAGAGTCGTTCGGCAACAAAGGATCGCATTCCGATGTCACCTTGCTGTGCTCCATGTCGGAACACTCGCACGGAATTCCTTGCGCGAACTCGCGAGATTGCAGGCTTGCAAAAGAAAAGTGAGAAAGAAAAAATTGTGAGAACACAAGACCAAAAAATATACATTTTATGCTTTTAACACAAAGAGTATTTATTTCAAACGATGAATGAACCATTTTTGTACCTTTCCTGCCTCGAGCATTCACGCACCAACTTTGTAACAGTTGCGATAAATGCATTGTTATATATAAGTAGTTCTTCAATAGCTGTTGATTCAATTTAAGCTAGGAAAAAGAGTTGTAAATGCGCCGTGTACATGTAAACAAGGGCAAATGCCATGCAGAGCTGCTCTTTCTCCTTTTGTCAGTTGCGCAATAAAGCTAAAGAGCAGACGACGGGTAGCGTTCTGAAAGGCACAGAGTTATATTTCTGCCACGGTCCGGCATGTGCTGTGGTACATGAGCGCTCTATCAAACCAGTCATCAAAATACAAAAATCTTTATACCGAGAATTGCACGTTTAAGAAGCGCGATTGTCTGAGCGGGATTATTTTAGTCGCGGAGGCAATCGGCTGTCGCGTTTCGGTCATCTGGGAGGGGCCTAACCTTTTTTCTAAAGTTGTATCCGACTGTAGTACCCGTACCTTTCTTGCATTCGCCGGATCCTAGTGGATCGCCGCAGGGGCGCTGGTCCGACTGGCTGATTTGGCATAATTTTTGCGGTTGCTTGTCCCTCTGCTAATGGCGCCACCCGCTGAGTAGACGTGGCTGCTTCTGATACCTCTTCCCTTGGTAAAATTTCGGGGAGTGCCTCGCTTGGGTATCTGCGTTCACCGACAGCGTTATGTCGGACCAGAGAGCGGTTGGCGATTTCACTTTGCATCTTAAGTGATCGGCATGGCAGTACCTAAGAACCCCACCTACGCGCAGAAGGAATGTCACTTTTGACACTTTAGCAATGTTCCCTGGCCATCAATTCGTCCAAACCGTGGATTGGCGGCCATGGGGCTTATTTATTTCACTTCTGTTCTTCCACACTTTCATCCTCCACGGTCTCAGCATGGAGAGTCTGTTTCGAACTTTTCGTCCGATAGGCAACTCGCAGGGCGCTGATTCTGCGAACGAGTGCGCTGTCGTCCTGTATAAAAACAAGAAATTATCAATGTGGTGTTGTAACGACTGCGTGCGGCCGGCTCTTTCATCTTCTAGCTGTAATTTCGAGATCCCCCTCTTCGTGGTCTGCACCAGCCTTTCAACGCCACCGTTTGACTGGGGGTGATACGGGGGCGTGAAAGTTACTTTACACCGTTTTTTTTCAAGAGGTGTTGAAATTCCCTATATCTAAATTGTGGACCGTTGTCGGTCACAACAACACTGGGCAGGCTATACGCCACAAAGCTGCTCCTCGCCGCCTCCACCGTGGCAAAGGCTGATGTGCCATGCCTTACTCTAACCTCGAGTCATTTTGAGTACGCGTCTACCATCAGCAGCAATGATCTCTCTTCGACTTCCGCAAACTCTAAATGAACCCTCTCCCAAGCGTTTGTAGCAATTGGCCATGGTTGCACCCGTACTGATTGCGCTGAATTCCGTACACTTTGACAGAGCTCCCGCGCTCGTACCATGTCTTCCAGTTCTGTATCAAGATTTGGCCACCAAATCCAACTACGCGCCAGTGCATTTTTTTATTTTCGTCATTCCTCGGTGACTCGCGTGCAATAAATACAGAGCACTTTGCCTAAAAGCTTTCTAGATAACAACCCGACTGTTTCACAACAAACCATCCTGCTCTATCGACAACTCGTGGCGACGTTTAAAATACGGGCGGTGTTGCTATTCTGTTTCTGGAGGCGAACCGCGCCACGCCATGTCTACTACCGCTCTCAAAACCTCATCTCTGCTTGCCTTTTCAGCCACTTCCTGGGCAGTAAAGGGAACCTCTGATAGAGGCGAAAGAATTTGTATCTTGTTCTTCCCCCGTAGTTTCCAACCAAAGCCTCGTTAAGCCACCTTTGTGGCCTACTTGTTAGCCCTTTTTGTACTTGATGACATACTGATAACAAGCGTAGAAATTTTTCCATCGATGCACTCTAACTATTGCTACTTGACTGCTGTGTCTCTTCGGACCAGACAACTGCGTCAGCGGCTGATGATAAGTAACTTTTTCGAACTGCCCACCGAACAAGTACTTGTGAAACTTTTTGATGCCAAAAATAATGGCTAGATCTTCGGGCTCAAGTTGCGTATAGTTTCTTTCGGCCGCTGTAAGCGTGCGTGACACGAATGCGATAGGTCTCTCGCCGCGCCCTTCGGTGTGAGCGAGTAGCGCTAAAAGGCCGTGTGCCGAAGATGCGTCACATCTCAGGCGCAGCGGTTTGTTTCAATCGTACAAACTAGAACTGAGTCCTCGCTCAGGAGCAACTTGCATTTCTTAAAGATGGTTTCACACTCTTTTGTCGATTCCTACAGACAATCTGTTCTGAGAAGCTTGTAGAGCGGTTCTAAGGTGATGGCTGCTTGAGAAAAGAACCTAGTGTAACATTCCCCATCCCTAGGAGAGCGGTCAATTTGGAGGCACCAGTGGGAGTTTGAGCCCTCAATATGGCTTCTACTTTATCTTTCGTTGGATGCCTGCCAATGGTGTCAATTTCGTGACCAGGATAGCGGACGGGTTTTTTAAGAAATGGACATTTATCTGCGTT
Source organism: Dermacentor variabilis (assembly GCF_050947875.1). Taxonomy (NCBI): domain Eukaryota; kingdom Metazoa; phylum Arthropoda; class Arachnida; order Ixodida; family Ixodidae; genus Dermacentor; species Dermacentor variabilis. The sequence goes on from NC_134575.1 coordinate 57,686,759, forward strand.
GGCACGTATCCCATGCTTCCGTAGTCTCTGTAGCACCTGCTCAGTGCGTCTCAGGCACTCGTGTTCGGTCTTTCCTGCTAAGAGAACATCACCAAGATAGCTCACTGTGCCCTCCAAGCCAGCCAATACCCGATCCATTACTGACTGAAAAATTGCAGGTGCGCTCGCGACACCAAACGGTAAACGCGTGAAACGGAAAAGGCCAAGCTATGTATTTATCGTTAGCAACTCTTGCAAGTGGTCATCCATACGAAGTTTCAAGTACGCTTTCGATAAATCAAGCACACTGAAACAAATTCCCCGTGCCAACGACGCGAACACATCTAGCAATGGCATTGGGTAGTGGGCCACCGTAACACAAGAAGTTTCAAGACACATGGTAGTAACCACTGAGCCTCATAGCGTCTCCATCACTCTTCAGAACTGCTACGACAGGGGCTTCCCATTGCCTTTCACCGCACCAGGTACAACACACCGGCCGATTCCAACTCCTTCAACTCTTTTTCAACTTTGCCTTTCAGAGCGTATGCCACTGGCCTAATCTGGCTTTACGTCGTCCTCGTGTTCTCGTGTGACGTCTCGTCCCGATAGCACATCCCTCGCGGGGTGGCAGTCGCTGCACTGTCCCCTAGTCGATGCACTGTCGCCGCGTTGCCAGTTGAAGTCGTCCTCTCGTTCTCAATTCACGACTCGTCCCGGTAGTATCTATCTCCCTCACGTGGTTTTCCGCAGCTTCCATGGACGTGGCGATAACACACGTCTTGTCTCATGTTAGGTCTTTGTCGTCTTCAGCGGCCAAACACTTGCATCAAATAGCCTCGCTGCGCCTACCCACGACGAGCCGGTCTCTGAGCGCCTTAATTAAAAACGTTCCAAACAAGCAGTTCATTGCCAACCGCTTCCATTCCACGATGAAGTCAACTTCCTCCCGGGGTCTCTGTGTGCGTTTATGGAAGGTGTAACGCTCCGTAAATATCGACGGCTTTGGCACGTAATGATTCAGAAGCACCTGTTCTATCTCTTAATACGTCTTCTTCTTTTCAGCAGCCTCCGGAAACAAGTTCCGCAATGTGGCGTACTCGCTGTCACCCACTATCGTAATAAGAACGTCCGTCTTGCTTGTTCGTCCAGCTTGTCCACTATCGCAAAAGAATGGAACCGCTCGAAGTAGATAGCCACGTTACCATTCGCGGTACAGAACTTCGTCAGAACACGTTGGCAGAACGTTGTCCATGATGTATACTGCTGCTTGCTGCTTGAAAGAGGGCCGGCGGTTGTTCCACTCTCGTCGTCATTATACGACTGTTCCGCCAGAGGTTTATTGACCACGACTGGACAGTACGTCATATAATATCTGAAGACACGCCCCCCTGCTTGGGTAGGCTAGATATACTATAATGATGGCGCTGGCAGGGAGATACGATCTCTCCAAGGCTATTCACAGTGTGTTTACAGGAGGTATTCAGAGAGCTGGATTGGGAGGAATTGGGGATAAGAGTAAATGGAGAATACCTTACTAACTTGGCATTCGCTGATGATATTGCCTTGCTTAGTAACTCAGGCGACCAATTGCAATGCATGTTCACTGACCTGGAGAGGCAAAGCAGAAGGGTGGGTCAAAAATTAATCTGCAGAAAACTAAAGTAATGTTTCACAGTCTCGGAAGGGAACAGCAGTTTACAATAGGTAGCGAGGCACTAGAAGTGGTAAGGAAATACCTCTACTTAGGGCAGGTAGTGACCGCAGATCCGGGGCATGAGACGGAAATATTCAGAAGAATAGAAATGTGCAGGTGCGCGTTTGGCAGGCATGCTCAGATAATGAACAGCAGGTTGCCATTATTCCTCAAGAAGAAAGTGTATAACCAGCTGTGTCTTACCAGTACTCACGTACAGGGCAGAAACCTGGAGGCTTACGAATATATGTATATATATATATATATATATATATATATATATATATATATATATATATATATATATATATATATATATATATATATATATACATTGACACAAAGAACTTTGGGCAGTAGGCGTTCGCGACTAGAACTGTAAGTAGCAAGAGGTAGTACAGCCGATCTAGCACCGAAACAAGGTTCTTCTCTCTCGTCGTCGTATTCTCTCTCCTAGATAGCCACAGCCCCACTGCTCCTTATTTTACAGTACAGTTATCTCCCCCGCGGAAAAGGAAGCCGTCCCGGCGACCTACGGGTAGGACAACACAGACGCATCATAGTAGGTCTTGAAGAGCTGGACATGCACAATTTCACGTCCTCGATGGCGATGATCCAAAGGTAGCTCGAGGGGTTCCACGATATAGTTGACTGGTGACGTTTGGTTGATCATGCGGTATGGGCCGTGGTACTTCGACGCGAGTTTCGGTGACAGTTCAGGGGTAGCTGTCCGCGGAGGCAAAGAAAGACTCGGTGAATGAGGTCTTCGGTGAGCTAACCTCATGTGTTAGTGGCGAACGAGACAAGGCATCCGCATCCGAGTGTTTTCGGCCATAACGGTACAAAACTCGAATGTCGTACTCCTGCAGTCGAATGGCCCATCGAATAAGACGACGGGATGGTTCTTTTAAGGACGACAGCCTGCACAGCGAATGGTGATCAGTTATCACGTCAAATGGGCGGCCATAGAGATATAGACGGAATATGATTATGGCCCAAATGATAGCCAGGCTTTCTTTTTCCGTTACAGAATAGTTCGATTCAGGTTTAGTGAGTGTACGACTGGCGAAGGCAACTACGTATTCATCGAAGCCAGTCTTTCTCTGAGCGAGAACGGCACCAAGGCCAACGCCACTGGTATCAGTCTGTATTTCAATTGTGTCACTTCGGTCGACATGGCGCAGGTTTGGTGGTGACGTCAAGAGACCACGCAGCTGTGTGAATGCGGCATCTCAATCCGGGGACCAGGTTGAATGGTTGTGGCCACCAAGAAGAAGCTGCTTTAAAGGTGCTGTTTTGGTTTCGTAATTGCGGATGAAGCGGCGGAAGTATGACGCTAACCCAATGTAGCTGCGCAGTTCTTTTAATGTGGTTTGTCGCGGAAACTGGGCAACAGCTTGTAGTCTCGCCGGATCAGGGAGTACACCTTCATTCGACACGACATGGCCGAGGATGACCAGCTGCTGGACAACGAAACGACATTTCTTCAAGTTAAGCTGGAGGCCAGCATCGGCGATGCACTTCAGGACGCGTTCAAGTTGAAGTAAGTGCGGAGGAAAGTCCGGTAAAAAGATAACACTGTCGTCCAAATAACAAAACCATATCTACCATTTGAGCCCGTGCAAGATGTTGGCCATCATTTTTTTCAAATGTGGCGGGCCCATTACACAGGCCAAGTGGCATCACGAAGAATTCAAATAAACCGTCAGATGTGATGAAGGCCGTTTTTGGACGATTTGACTCAGCCGCTGGCACTTGCCAGTACCCAGATCGTGTCTAAAGATGACTAGAATTAGGCGCCTTGGAGGCAGTCTAGCACGTCCTCAATACGGGACAACGGATAAACGTCCTTGCGGGTGATCTTATTGAGTCACCGGTAATCCACGCAAAAGCGAATTGTGCCTTCTTTCTTTTTTACCAACACTACAGGAGATGCCCAGGGACTGTGCCAGGGTTGTATGACGCCACAAAGGAGCATGTCTCCAACTTGTTCAGCGATGACGCTACGCTCCGTGGCGGATACAGGATACGGCCTGTGGCGTAAAGGCGCATGGTTGCCGGTGTCAATGTGATGGACAACAGTGGAAGTACGGCCAAACCGAGATTGCTGTAGGTCGAATGACGTGCGAAAGCGGTCTAGGAGTTCAACGATCTGGGCGTGCTGCGCTGGAGTGAAGTTGGGATCAACACACTGGGAAAATGTTGGGTCGCACGGCGGCGTGGGATGAGAATCATGGAAGGCCAGATCATCAACCGTAGGGGAAGCCGGACCGTCAGGCACACCGTAAAGGAAGCTTGGTTCGATTTCGTCGGCATAACCAAGACACTCATCGTGGAGCAGGCTAGCAGGGCAAGGAAACAGGTTCGACGCATAAAGTGCACTGGAACCTTGTCGAATGGCATGAAGGGCAAAAGGAAGCAAGAAGAGATGACGGTGAGCAACAAGCTTAGACGGTGTGAAAATAGCTGTGGAGTAGGAAAAGCCAACGCAGGAGACGGGTACAAGTGCGGCAGAGTATGTAGGAAACTCCGTGTCGGCGGTGACGAACACATGACCGGAAGCGTCATCAGTATCTTCAAAAACGTTGGTGCCCATTGGGGACAGCGTGAGTTCAGCACGGCCATAATCTATAGCGGCCTGATTTGAGGACAGAAAGTCCCATCCTAAAATCATGGCATGGGAGCAGCGAGGCAGAACAACGAACTCAACATGGTATAAAGCGCCGCTTATAACAACACGTAGGGTACACTTCCCTAAGGGTTCAATCGCCGCAGCGCTTGCTGTACGTAATCAAATGGTCGAATATGGCGTCGCCACTTTTCTAAGGGTAAGACGAAGCTGGTCCTAAATCACTGATATTGCTGCTCCCATGTCTACAAGCGCATGAACTACAATGTCTTCTGCATAAACTTCAAGGACGATAGCAGGAAATAAATGACGTCTTGATGAGTTCGTTGAGATCGCAGTTCTCGCCTCCGGAACTGCGGTTCTTAGATTTCCTCTCGGATAGGTTCAGGGTGACGGATAAGAGGCGACAAAGAACGCCGACTGGGAGACAGATATCGACGGGTATATAGGTTTCGGGAAGCAGGATGGGAGGCTTCGAAGGGCTGAGCGGCAGTAACGGAATGGGACGGAGAGTCGGAACCGTTGCTTTGTGCCCTCGGAGAACCCGAAGGATACCATCCGCGCCGGCGGCAAAGCCATGCTACATGGCCAGAAGGCCGCACGAATAACAGATAGGCCGGTTGTCATGGGTGTGCGATGGATTCAGAACAGCGGGCGGAGACTGATGGATATATTGGCGAGGTGGGCGCACGGGCTGCTGTGGCGGCCAGTAACTGCTTGGGGGCACAGGGGCATATGTTGCAGCTGCTTGCGGAGGCGAGGGAAAGGCGCTGGTAAGTCTGGATTGAATACCTGCAGACGGAGGCCTTGCATTCGCGACAATGGCAGCGTACGTAAGTGTATCAGGCGTAGGAGGCGGTTGATCAGCAACTCGTACCGCGTTAGCGACTTCCTCTTGTATCACTGACGGAGATCGGGAGACAAGGGCGAGTCGGAGACTGGACTTACTGGCAGAAGAGAGAGATGGCGTGCCACTTATTCTCGTACAAATTGCTTGATTTCGTCGAAAATCGCTGAACTGCAAGGAGTAGCAGTGACACAGTCACTCAGAGCTGAAAGCGCGACGTCCGGAGCGAGAGTTCGGCGCGTAGAAAGCCGTTGTTTGCGCAGCTCCTCATAGCTCTGGCAAAGCGTTATGAGGTTGTCGACCGTCTGAGGATTCTTTGCCAAGAGTATTTGCAAGACGTCATCTTTTATGCTTTTCAAGACGTTTTTGACCATGACATCTTCGGACATATCTGGGTTGATACGCCTGCAATTGTCAACTATATCTTCAATGTTGCTCTTAAATGTTTCGCTCTTTTGTTGGGCACGACAGCGAAGCTGTTGTTCAGCCCGAAGTTTGCGCACAGCAGGGCGACTGAAGACTTCTTGAAGTGTCGTTCGGAATGCTGTCCAGTTGGAAAAGTCAGCCTCATGGTGGCGGAACCAAAGATGGACGGCCCCGATAAGGTAGAATGGTAGGTAACCAAGCTTGTCAGCGTCAGACTATTTGTTGTGGGCACTCACTCGGTTGTACGATGACAGCCAGTCCTCTACGTCGTGATCGTCAGTGCCATTGAATATGAAGGATCCTGTTGGCGTGGCGCACCAGGACCGACGACCGTAGGCGCTGCCATGGGTAGCTCCATAGCACTAGTCTCCTCAGGCATGAGAGATGTGACAGGGATCGTCCGGCTTCAGAGTTCCAGGTTTGCAGAAGATACAGCACCTCCACCAAATGTCGCGAATCACTTTGGCCAGTAGGCGTTCGCGATGTCGTTGTCTCTCTCTTACATAGCCATAGCCCCACTACTCCTTATATTATTACAGTACAGATCCCAAAGCCAGACTAGCGAGACAGGAGCATAGGATACACTATACATACATATATATATATATATATATATATATATATATATATATATATATATATATATATATATATATATATATATATATATATATATATATATATATATGTGTGTGTGTGTGTGTGTGTGTGTGTGTGTGTGTGGTGTGTGTGGAGAGAGACAGAGAGGGAGAAGTCAAGGAAAAGGCAGAGTGACCACATAAGTAATACTTTTATTTAATACGCATCCTCTGCTTGAACAGCGTTTCTCTCGTATCTTCTCGGGACGCTTTGTAGCGGACGACGCGCGGGATTCACCATACACGCTCGCGTTGCGGAGAACGCCTGGCTCTCTGCTGTTCCCGCCGTAGCAATTGTGAGCTGGTGCAACTTGCATCATGCCCAGTTTTTTGGGGCCGCTATATCCGTGTTCCAATGAGCATGCTAGATTTAAACTGCGGACGAGGGCAAGGTCCGGATAAAGTAATCAATCGCGCCCGACGATTGGTGTGCCTTGCGGCATGAAATCATTTGATTATCTAATGCCTGAGCTACCTATCTCTGTCCTTAGATAGCATTACAGTCTCACTATCTTATCATGAAAGATGTAATCATCCTCTTAGAGTTATAACTGTTGAATTTCACTGTGTTATCGCGATTTATTGTAGAGATGCTCGTGAAAATGACCTTGCTCTAACCTGCAGAGTCTTTTGAATACCAATAGAACATGTAGTTGAATTTTTTTTAAAGGCACGTGTCATTTCTCATTGTGACAATTTCATTTTCTGGCTATTTCTATATAAGAGCTAAACTATTACGTGTTTTCCGTCACGAGAAAGAACAGCACATATTTAGTATTTAAAAAAAATGAATGCATCTTTTTAGTGACATGTACTGCAAATTTGCATTGTGTAGGTTGCTTGTGCGCTCTGAAAACAGTTACTCAATAGTCACTTTCTGCCAATTTTATTTGTTATAGATGCCATTCACTTTTCTACCCAGTATCATCGGTGAAATATGCGGGGCGTGCTGTATATATTTATTGAAAGGGCGAAACCATGTTCCGAATGACCAGCGAGATTTTGTATTGTGTACGCTCATCACAGGCATTGTAGAAAGTTACTGACTGAAGCGTTCCAGGGTGTCGCACTGCCACTAATAAAATATTTCCCAAACTTCTAAAACAACACCACGAGAGACTGTTGAATTCTCGCGAAAACTAACATAACTTTAAGTGCTATGCCTTGCGAAACTTTCACATCCCTGCTTTAAAAGAACTGTTGAAAATATTTACGGAATCCCTGTTTTTCCATATGCTTTCTTGCTTGATACGAGACTCGAACTTTGTTTCTCCAGTGACCCAACCTCGGCGAGCTAAACAAGGCATCCTATTTATATCTTGGTAAAAGAAGGGGCTTAGTACGGCCAATGTGTAGGCAATGTTAGGAACAATATGTAGGTAAACTTCATTGACAGGAAACTACTAATGGCATTTCCAGTAAAAGAACAGATGCAGGTGGTGTGTAAATTTAGGGATGTATTTTGAGAAGAAAGAATGCGGGCCATTGCTTTCAGCAACTGTGAACTCTACTTATATCAAGCGGAAATAGAGTGAGGGGGGGCAGGGAGAAAGGGAGGACACCATGGTGAGTCATCAAGCCAGGAAAGAACTAGCTCACCTGTGTCTCTTAACCACGGTAAATGCCATAGCGATGTAATATGTGTTGATGAGTTAATGGCTTTTTAAAAATGCCCAACAAGGAGTGTTTGAAAGCATTTCATGGGCGACAGTTCTTAATCGGAACCGTAATGTGTATATATATATATATATATATATATATATATATATATATATATATATATATATATATATATATATATATATATATATATATTGGAATATGAACCTCGCAACGTTTAACGTTAGGACGTTATCTTGTGAGGCGAGTTTAGCAGTGGTATTCGAGGAATTGGAGGAACAGTAAATGGGATATAATAGGGCTCATTGAAATTTGGAGGATAAACGAAGCATATACAGGGCTAAAAAGCCGCCACATCCGGTGCTACCGGGACTTAGCGGAGGGACGAGAACTAGGTGTCGGATTCCTGATTATTAAGAATATAGCTGGTAAGATACAGAAATTCTACAGCATTAACGAGAGGGCGGCAAGTGTTGTTGTGAAACTTAATAAGAAGTACAATATGAAGTTTGTACAGGTCTACGCCCCTACATCCAGTCATGATGACCAGGAAGTCGAACGCTTCTATGAAGACGTGGAATCGGCGATGGGTAAAGTCAAAACAATATACACTATACTGATGGGCGACCTCAATGCCAAGGTAGGCAAGAAGCAGGCTGGAGACAAGACAGTGGGGGAATATGGCATAGGCACTAGGAATAGCAGGGGAGTTATTAGCAGAGTTTGCGGAACATAATTATATGCGGATAATGAATACCTTCTTCCGCATGCGGGATAGCCGAAATTGGACGTGGAGGAGCCCGAACGGCGAGACTAGAAATGAAATATACTTCATACTCTGCGCGAACCCTGGCCTCATACAAGATGTGGACGTGCTCAGCAAGGTGCGCTGCACTGACCATAGGATGGTAAGAACTCGAATTTGCCTAGACCTGAGGAAGGAACGGAAGAAACTGGTACATAAGTAGCCAATCAATGAGTTAGCGGTAAGGGGGAAAGTAGAGGAATTCCAGAGGAAGCTAGAGAACAGGTATTCGGCTTTAACTCAGGAAGAGGACCTTAGTGTTGAAGCAATGAACGACAATCTTGTGGGCATCATTAAGGAGTGTGCAATAGAAGTCGATGGTAACTCCGTTAGACAGGATACCAGTAAACTATCGCAGGAGACGAAAGATCTGATGAAGAAACGCCAATGCATGAAAGCCTCTAACCCTAAAGCTAGAATATAGGTGGCAGAGCTTTCGAAATTAATCAACAAGAGTAAGACAGCTGACATAAGAAAGCATAATACGGACAGAATTGAACATGCTCTCAGGAACGCAGGAAGCCTAAAAGCAGTGAAGAAGAAACTAGGAATTGGCAGGAATCAGACGTATGCGTTAAGAGACAAAACCGGCAATATCATTACTAATATGGATGAGATAGTTCAAGTGGCTGAGGAGTTCTATAGAGATTTATACACTACCAGTGGCACCCACGGTGATAATGTAAGAGAGAATAGTCTAGAGGAATTCGATATCCCAGAGGGAACGCCAGAAGAAGTCAAGAAAGCCTTTGGAGCTATGCAAAAGGGGAAGGCAGCTGGGGAGGATCAGGTAACAGCAGATTTGTTGAAGGATGGTGGGCAGTTTGTTCTAGATAAGCTGGCCACCCTGTATACGCAATGCCTCATGACTTCGAGCGTACTGGAATCTTAGAAAAACGCTAACACAATCCTAATCCATAAGAAAGGGGACGCCAAAGACTTGAAAAATTATAGACCAATCAGCTTACTGCCTGTTGCCTACAAAGTATTTACTAAGGTAATTGCAAATAGAATCAGGAACACCTTAGACTTCCGTTAAGCAAAGGACCAGGCAGGATTCCGTAAAGGCTACTCAACATTAGACCATATTCACACTATCAATGAGGTGATAGAAAAATGTGCAGAATATAAGCAACCTTTATACATAGCTTTCATCGATTACGAGAAAGCGTTTGATTCAGTCGAAACCTCAGCAGTCATGGAGGCATTGCGGAATCAGGGTGTAGACGAGCTGTATGTAAAAATAATGAAACATATCTATATCGGCTCCACAGCCACCGTAGTCCTTTATAATGAAAGCAACAAAATCCCAATAAAGAAAGGCGTCAGGTAGGGAGATACGATCTCTCCAATGCTATTCACAGCGTGCTTACAGGAGGTATTCAGAGACCTGGATTGGCAAGAATTGGGGATAAGAGTTAATGGAGAACACCTTAGTAACTTGCAATTCCCTGATTATGTTGCCTTGCTTAACAACTCAGGGTACCAACTGCAATGCATGCTTACTGAACTGGAGAGGCAAAGCCGAAGGGTTGGTCTAAAATTAATCTGCAGAAATCTAAAGTAATGTTTAACAGTCTCGGACGAGAAAAGCATTTTACGATAGGTAGTAAGGCACTGGAAGTGGTAAGGGAATAGATCTACTTAGGTCAGGTAGTGACTGCGGATCGGGATAATGAGACGGAAATAATCAGAAAAAATAAGAATGGGCTGGGGTGCGTTTGGCAGGCAGTCTCAGATCATGAACAGCAGGTTCCCATTATCCCTCAAGAGAAAAGTTTATAACAGCTCTGTCTTGCGAGTACTCACGTACGGGGCAGAAAACTGGAGGCTTGCGAAAAGGGTTCTACTTGAGGACGACGCAACGGGCTATGGAAAGAAGAATGGTAGGTGTAACGTTAAGGGATAAGAAAAGACCAAATTGGGTGAGGGAACAAACGCGAGTTAATGATATCTTAGTTCAAATGAAGAAAAAGAAATGGGGGCATGGGCAGGACACGTAATGGGGATCGAAGATAACTGATGGTCATTAAGAGCTACGGAATGGATTCGAAGGAAAGGGAAGCGTAGCAGAGGGCGGCAGAAAGTTAGGTGAGCGGATGCGATCAAGAAGTTTGCAGGGACAACATGGCTACAATTGGTACATGACCGGGGTAGTTGGAGAAGCATGGGAGAGGCCTTTGCCCTGCAGTGGGCGTAACCAGGCTGATGATATATATATATATATATATATATATATATATATATATATATATATATATATATATATAGCCGAAGCAAGTGCAGCAGTTTCGGCATATCTTGTGAGGTGGTCTACGGCAACAATTATCCAACCATTTCCGTTAGCAGTGCATAGAAGAGACCCATAAAGGTCAATGCCAACCCTATCACAAGGATGTGCAGAACACGGTAAAGGTTGCAGATGGCCTGCCGTATGAGGAGATGTTTTGCATCGCTGACACGCTGCGCAAGACCGAATGTATTTGCGGACATAAGAATACGTGCCGCGCCAGTAGTACCGCAGGCGAAGCCGCTCATAGGTCTTCAGGACGCCAGCATGAGCCTGTTGTGGGTCGGCGTGGAAATACGTGCATACGTCGGGACCCAAATGGTGAGGGATGACTAGCAGCCATTTGCGACCGTCTGGCCAATAGTTTCGGCGCTACAAGATCGCATCCCGTAACACGAATTGGGTGGCTTGGCGACGAAGGGCTCGAGGGCATGTAGCCGTTGAAGAACTGCTAAGAATGTCAATGAGAGACACAATCCACGGATCTTTTCTCTGTTCAGACGGCATGTCAGTAACAGCAAGCGTAGCAACCGGGCGCTCTATAGGTGAAGGTGGCGTTTCGTCGGATCGCATGGGCGAACGGGAGAGCGCAGCTGCATCAAAATGTTGGCGCCCGGATCGATAGATGAGGCGAATGTCAAATTCTTGGAGGTGAAGAGCCCAACGTCCAAGACGCCCCGACGGATCTTTCAGTGACACAAGCCAGCAGAGCGCGTGGTTGTCTATCACAACGTCGAACGGACGGCCATACAAGTAAGGGTGAAATTTGTTTAGGGCCAAAATTGAGCCAAACATTCTTTTTCTGTGACAAAATAATTGGTTTCTGCGTTCGCGAGGGCACGACTCGCATATCCAACCACATGTTCCGGAAATCCAGGCTTGCGTTGCGGAAGGACGGCTCCAAGACCAACGCCGCTGGCGTCGGTAACTTTGGTCAGTGCACTCGGGTCGTAGTGGCGTAGAACAGGCGGTGAGGTAAGCAGACAAAGCAAAGTGGTGAAGGCTTGGTCATATGCCGGAGTCCAGTCCCGAAGGTCACCAGGGCCAGCCAGAAGCTTCGTCAGGAGAGCGTATATGCAGGCAAAATTGCACACAAAGCGTCGAAAATAAGAGCAAAGACCGACAAATCTTCGGAGCTCTTCCACTGTAGTCGGCCGCGGAAATTCTGCGAGAGCATGAAATTTGTCAGGGTCGGGTAGGACGCCGTCTTTGGACACCACATGGCCAAGTATGGTCAGCTGGCGGACTCCGAAGCGGCACTTTTTCAAGTTATGTTGAAGGCCGGCGGTGGCAAGGCAAGTAAGGACTTCGCGTAGCCGAGAGAGGTGAGCGGGGAAATCAGGGGAGAAAACTACCATGTCGTCTAAATAACACAAGCACGTCTTCCATTTGAGGCCTCGTAGAATATTGTGCGTCATACCTTCGAATGTTGCGGGCGCATTGAAGAAGCCGAATGGCATTACTGGGAACTCATGCAGCCCATCAGCCGTAATGAAAGCTGTCTACGAGTGGTCAGGTTCATCCACTGACACTTGCCGATAGCCCGATCGCAAGAACGAAAGAAGAAAGGAATTCGGCACCATGAGGACATTCCAGGGCGTCATCTATGCGCGGAAGAGGCTAGACATCTTTTCGTGTAATCTTGTTGAGGCGACAATAGTCCACACGGAAACGAATCGAGCCATCTTTTTTTCTTAATGAGTACAACGGGAGACAACCAAGGGCTGCAGGATGGCTTGATAACACCACGTTCACGCATTTCTTCAACTTGCTCGATGATGACACGACGCTCGGTGGATGACACGCGGTACGGACGCGGGCGTAATGGTGCGTGATGTCCTGTATTAATGTGGTAAAGACGGTACTTGTCCGGCCTAATGATGCTTGGTTGCAGTCAAAAGAGGGGTGAAAATAATTTAAAAGAGTAATTAGTCGCTCGCATTGTGTCGGCTCGAGGTCATCGGCAATAGGGCGACAAAAAACATCCGGTGATACTCGCTTAGATGGCACATGGGGCGTCAGCGCTGTTACGTTGGCAGTATCCACGTCGACGGGAACAGGGAAATGCACAATAACGTGCACAATAAATGCATGTAATGAATGTAAATGCACAATAACGGAACCGGGGGGCGTTGCGCTTCGGCAGCAACCGCGTCTGGCGCGGACACAGGCTTTGTCTTGAAAGCAACCACCTTTGCGGGCGCAGTCTAGGTGGGCCAACGGCTCGTAGGTTTGTGTATGCTGTGTTCTCGCCGCTCAGTTTGCATTGAAGCGATATACAGCACGAAGATCCCTTCGCTCGCTGCTGCTTCTGCACTTCCTTACTCCAGCGATTTTACAGAGAGTCTCCACGGTCATCGAGTGTAATTTGTGCAAGTTTCCTGTGTGCGCTGACACCATGCTCGGCAATTTATTTAGTAAGTGAGCGTTTACAAGTATATGGAGCTAATAAACTACTGCTCTTACTTATTATGGCTGTCTACTAATTTGCAATTTGCAAGTTTAGGGCAACAAAAAAATAAAAAAAATGTTCCTCTACAAATTTGTAGAGCAACATGAAAAACCCCCGATACTGCTTTTTGTTGCTGAATACGTGCTACACAAAGCTATTTTTTCCGAGCGGGAAAGAAGCCCACCATACACGCAAAGTGTCTCGAGCGGCCAAAAGGAGTACCGAAATTGTGGCCTCATATATATCTATATAGCACACAGTTGAAGGTGGCGAGCGACGACCATGCCTTGTGTTGGCTGGCAAACCTTAGGGATCCTTCGGGTTGCCTAGTACGATGGAGTCTCAGACTCCAGGAATTCGACATCATCGTGGTCTACAAGTCCAGACGGAAGCATTCTGATACGGACTGCCTGGCGCGCGCCCCTGCTCACCCGCTACCGCAAAGCGAACTAGATGCCGACGCATTCACAGGAACAGTTAGCGCAGATGGCTTTGCCAAGCAGTAGCGAGCGGGCCGAGCGCTTATAAGCCTTGCTGAGTACATGGAAGGAAAGACTGACCTGGCCCAGGGGATATTTAGGTGCGTATTCAGTTTATTCTCCCTGCGAGACGGCATCCTTATTAAGAAATATTCCGCAGGCCACGCAAACTACCTCCTCGTTGTGCCCGCAGCACTCCTGTCATAATTACTGTACGCCCTACACGACTGTTATGCAGCCCGGCTCCTGAGGTTTTCGCGTGCGCTCGCAATAATACAAGAGAAGTACTTATGGCCGTGTGTCACGGCCGACATCACCCACGACGTAATAACAACACGGAATTGCCAGTCACCCAAGACACAACAGACAAGGCCAGCGGGATAGCCATAGTCGATCCAGCCTCCTTGAAGACATTTCAACAAAAAGGAATGGACTTCTTTGGAACCTTTCCGTCGTCAACACCTCGAAATAAGTGGACCCTCAGGATGACGTACTACCTCCTCCGTTTAGCTGAACCGAAAGCTCTGCCCAAAGATAGTGAAGCAGAAGTGGCGAAATTCTACGTCGAGAACACCCTGCTGTGGCGTGCTGCCCCAGAAGTGGTGATCACGAGTGGATTAACGGCTTTTACTACAGAGCTCACCCAAGCCATACCGCAGCACAGTCAGACAAGCCACAGGAGGAGAATATCTACCACCTGGAGGCGAAAGGCCTTAAGGAGCCGCTGACAAGATTCTAGCCGACATGCTTGCAATGTACGTCGACGTCAACCACAAGACTTGGTATGCCGTCCTGCCCTACACAACTTTCTCTTATAACACATAAGTGCAAGAAACAACGCCAATCACGACGTTCAAAGTGGGTTATGGAAGGAAACCGACGACGACTGTCGACGCCAAGCTGCAACACGTCACGGACGAAGAGAATCTCTACGTCACCAATCCCGACAGCTCGCCCACCTGTGCTTCAAGAACCAGCAGAAGACCGACAGCCGGCACTGCAATCTTCGTCGACGCTACGTGGATTACCAGCTGGGTGACCGTGTTTGGGTCTGGATTCCGATACACCAACAAAGACTTAGCCATAAATTCTTACGGCGCCATTTCGGTCCCTACATGATCATCATACGTATTAGCGCACTGGACTGCGAGGTCGTGCCAGGCGGCATTTCGCAATCACAGAGGCGCCATGCACGACGTGAATTCGTCCACCTGGTGCATCTTCAGCCTTTGCATGCCCGCTGGCGAAATTAGGGATTTTTTTCTTAGTAGTTGTTCTTTTGCCTTTTTGAATCGTGGTTTGCTTTCCAATTTCGTGGTTGCCGCATCGGGACGAAGTTTTTTAAGTGTTGTTCTATTTCTCTGAGACTGCGTTACACCCACATCACACAACCTAAAGTTATCGCTAAGAGGAAGACGCGCCTGCATGATTAGAACTTACAAGTATTTTATCGATAGTTTTATACGTTGTCTATTGTGACGAAACCTTGCGTAATCTGATCGCATGAGGGACCCGAACCGCGTAGTACTTACTTGAAGACACGCGGGCAACAGCAATTACGCTGGAAACTTCGATGACTTCGAAACTTTGATGAAAAAGCCGACGTGTTTCACCGGCAGTTGAGATTTTTGACAGTGGCCTACTGTGTTCGCCGCTCTCGTTGTGCTTTGAGGTTACTGTTTTACTTAGCATAGGCTCACCCAATAAAGAGTTAGATTTGCGATTTAGAGTTTTTCTACTGTTTTCTTGACCATCGCTTCCACGTGAAGTTATACAAACTCTCTCAGAATAGAAACAAGTTTGTTTATTATTCTATTTATATTTTCCTTGCAGTATGTTTGTAGACGCTTTAAACTGGGGCATCTCCATAAAAATCTTTTTTATGTCTCCAAGCTATGTAAATATTACACGGAAACACACTTATATAATGTCTATTTTTTCTAGGGCACACTGGATCCCGAAGAAATTTTGATTCTTTTTTTCTTTCAAAAATGAATTTGTTGCTTCCCAGCAGGTACCTTAATACACTTACGTTTCATTACCTCACAAATTATTTCGGAACTCTTGAAGAGGTTTGCTAACGCTACAATTATGGCTCTTTTATATTTGGAAAAGTCTAGTCATAAAAAGAAACCTGCAATATTTATTTTGATGAGCCGTAGTATCCGTTCATTCTGAAAAAAATAAACTCTTTATGTTGCCTAGTGAATCAAGTGGTCTTTGACCGAGATTGGTGTCATACAAAAATTAAATTTACTGCTTTAGGATTTATTTGGCTCTTGTGAGTTTTCCATGGTGCATGGAGCATTGATCCAAATGTATTGGCGTCTATTAGTTCCCAATGTGCAACATTGCCATCAAAGTTGGTGTC